>NW_012192618.1:195145-201737 GCF_000956335.1 Plasmodium fragile | reverse complement strand
AAAAAAAAAACAAAAAAAAAAAAAAAAAAAAGTTTTTACTAGCAACAAAACTCCTACATCACTCTTCTGAACTCCAGTCATGCGGCAGTTCGTTCAATGGGGCGGAAAAAAAAAAAAAAAAAAAAAAAAAAAAAATACGACGCGAAATGGCTAACACTTCATTTTTACCAAAGTGAAGAAACGGAAAGTTGCAACTTTTTGAGAAAAAATTTATCCAACATATAAAGGGACATGCATTTATAGGTGATCATTTTAAAACGGGTCGCGGTGTGCTGCCATCACAAAAATAATATTGTTGTTGCTCGCAAAAGTGCAGTACAGGTTAATTTTTTTTTTTTTTTAAGCACGGCGAATGGTTTAGTAAGCCCTGCCTGGGCGACTTGCCGCATGAGGACGGGCACGCAAAAGGAAAACAAATTGAGACGAAGCTGTGAGGCAAAATTGCAACCCATGGCAAAAGGAAGCAGTAACCCCCACATGGGTCACCCCTACAGGCGCAAATAAAATTGGACATTTCCAAATGCCGCAATGTTGTTGGGATCCTCAAAGGAAAACTCAACCTTGTTGTGCTACGCCCCCCAATGGATGCGCATATTAAACACATGAAATGAAATAAGGATGTGCTTCGTCCTAGGGGAAGCTTTACCGAACGGAGTCATATCCACTTGTAACGGGACCCACAACCAATACAAGATGATCACTTCAAAGTGCTGTCCCGTGCGCTTGGTCACAAATAAAACGCCGCATTCTTCACCCACGGGAGACACAGAACAAAATCAGGAGTCACTCGTCATGTACTTGAACAAATGAGTTAAGTTGTTCTGAATGTTGTCGCATAGATTTCCCAGTCGCCTAAATCTTGTGCAGGCAACGTGATGCTTCAGGCGACCTTTGCTTTCCCTTTTGGAAAAATTATTGTGTTTGCTTTTTCTGTCCCACTTGTTACCTTTATCGCGCTTGTAAATGTAAAGAGCTAATTTGTTCTCCTCTGTGTATAAGAGATCTAGGTAGGATCCATGCTGCTCCTGATTTAAGGATCCATTTTGCACACAATTTTGCATACACTGGCTGCAGCTATTTCTGCGATCATGCCTTTCATACGAGTCGATATAACTTTTATTTATTTCAATTATCTTGTACAGATTGTTCAATTTGTTTTTCCATAACAGTGTTTTCCTTCGTTCCATTTGGGAGATTCTATTGGAGGGAACTTCGTGGCCCATTTTGTAAGGTACCTTTGTAGCTGCGTTTGAGTCTTCCTCTGCATTCTTCTCAACCTTGCGGCACTCCATTCTGGGTGTATACTTGTGGGATACAGTTGGGGTGGACATTTCCCCACCTGCTGCGTGCATGTCGCCACTCACATGGGTCGCGTGTGGCGCGTCCGGCGTACCCTTCGAGCTGCTCAACCTGCTCAATCTGCTCGATCTGATCGATCTGCGTTCGCTGCGCGTGCACTCTGCACCACTCTCCGCTCTGGCCCTCCGCTTGCGCTTCTTACCCTTCGTGGACCTGTTCTTGTGAATGGCAATCTGGTGTAGAATGAGGGGAATGGAGCCGATGAGGGGACCCAAAATGAGCCCCTTGGATCCAAAGGTACTGATGGATAGGAAAAGCGACAGAGAGACCAACCATGCATGAGTGTGAGGAATCTCTGTATATATACTCGTGGTGAAGTAAAGATAAACAAAAAAATTAATTGCAAACAGAACGGAGGACACCACCTTTTTCTTCTGAATAATCCACAAATGGACCACAATCACAAGAATGACAATTTCAGGGGATATGATCGGAATGAGGGATAGGATAATGCAACCTAATGTAGGTACATATATAATTGGAAATTCAAAAAAGGAAAAGACTAACCAAATGTATAGTGTGTAAAAGTACACCCTCTTTAAGGTGCATGTAATGATAGCCTTCAAATTCATGGTGATGTTATAAAAGAATATACTCGAGGGGTCCACCACCAGTAAAAT
This sequence comes from Plasmodium fragile, assembly GCF_000956335.1. Taxonomy (NCBI): domain Eukaryota; phylum Apicomplexa; class Aconoidasida; order Haemosporida; family Plasmodiidae; genus Plasmodium; species Plasmodium fragile. Next base: position 199,758 of record NW_012192618.1, on the reverse strand, counting down.
GTCATTCACATAACTCAGGGCAGATTTTCTCGAAGATATTAAATAATACAGAGCTGTGAAGAAAATAATCCCTTGGACAATTGCATCAAATGTGTACATGAAAAAATTAAAAAAAATGAGCAGGAAAAAAAACATTATTTTTATAAGACCGTAGCTGTTGTTAAATATTAAGTGCTTTGTAAGTTTTCCCACGTCTTCGATTTTTTTTCTGGAGGAAAATAGGTTGTTCAGGTAACCAATGAATTCCTTGAATTTGAAATTTTTTTCCTTCTGGGGGTCGTACAGGGGAGTTCCGTGCTGCACTGTGTTAGGGGTCCATCCATCTGATTGAACAATTTTCTGTTCACCTGCTGATCTGCCCCATCCACCCACTTTAGCATTGCCTCCCCCCCCTTTGCAAAATTCTCCCCATTCCGCGCTGCACCGCTGATGGGCTTCGGAAATCCCCCCCGGGGTTATCCCAAATATGGTGTTAAAAACGATGCGTCTGGCAGCACCATTCGTTCTGCCATCCCCCGGGTAGTAAACTGACGTGGAGCCCTGCTCATTCGTAAGATCCCTCGTCCGATTGGAAAATAAAAAAATGTATTGTGACACGGAGCGCACAAATCTTTTGAAGCTGAAGGACGCGCGAGAATCATCAACTTCATTTAGACAAGCCTCCACAGAGCACTCTTCCCCACTTTTCGGTAATGGAAATTTCTTGTCCTTTTTATGTTCTAACAAATGAAGCGTATGCCTCTGAATGCTACCCAAGTCTGGCCCTGCCACGAGGAGAGCAAGTCTGCCCAGGAGTAGCGGCAAACAACAAGCACTTATATGTCGCGTCCCGTTCTTTAAAAAGGTGTGTGCATACATATGCTGATATATGTCGAAGGCTCTCTTGAGGTGCCCAGAAATGGACGTCAGAGTTTTGTTACTCAGGAAGGGCACCTTGTTCAGGTTCACCAGCTCGTACAAATCTTCGATGTCTCCTTTGCCAGGCTTGCGGTAGAATTTTCGAAAATTCTTGAAGATGGCGGCCTGTAGGGGGTGGTGGTAAAGAGAGGCCGTAAAAAGAGGCGGTAAAAACAGGCCGTAAAAAGAGGCCAAATGAGTGTGCTATGCACGTTTCTCCACAATCGGCCCACTTACATTGCGGAAGTTGGAAGACAGGTACGCATTAATCGAGTTGATAATGTAAAGCGACTCGCCATATATATTAACGATAAACAAAATGGAGATGGCGGAAAAAATAATAATGGAGAAAATAATGATGAGCACAGTAAGGAGGTCATTCATGTAGTGCCTGTAAAAGTACACGTAATCGAAAGAAAATTGGCGACACCATTTGGTGTAATACTTTTTACTCAAGGAATAAAAATAGGCACTCCATATAGCCTTGACAATTTTATAAGAGAAAAAAAAAAAATAAATAAAGGCCCCAATGGTTAGTAAAAACTCTTTGTATTTGAAAAAGAATTCTCGTAAAATGTAAAATAGGATCAATCTGTGTAGGACGAGGAAATATATTTCACTGGCATTCCTTTGTTCATAATTTTCCAAGTCGTTTGTTAAATTTTCCTTTTTTTCTCCCTTTTCTCCTCTTTTGTATATGGGCTTAATTAGGAGCATGAACATGTACAGGTAAATGTCTAATTCCTTTTTCACGTTCTTTACAATTCTGTGTAGCTTTTTTTTGTATTTATTCGATATGCTTCCTTGGGTGATGAAGTCAGGCCTCCTTTTTGTTTTATCAAATTCTTTCACATGGCTGCTCTGTGCGTACGTACTCAGTGTGCTGTCTGGTGTGCACAGATTCAACTGATCGCGTTGTTGAAGCGGTTGCAGTGAATGCGGCGTCTCGCCGAAGGGGACGGCCTCCCGTGCAGCGCACTCTGCAGCGCCCACATCGTCACTCTCCCTCCTCTGCGATATCACCCCCTTTGCCTTCCTCCTTTTCCGCAGAAATTTCTTCCGCAACACCTCAGACAGCTTCACCTTCACATGGTGCAAGGGGATGGACACGATAAAAGCCCAAAACAGGGAGTAAAAATAATACTTCAGAATTATGTAGTTGTAGTACACGCACAGTACGAGCAGAATGCCTGCAGGGGGGGTGGTGCGAAGTTATAAGGGATGATGTGAAGTAGACGGTGGCGTGCCTCCATGCTCCTCCAACATGCAGAGCCTTTTGGGGGTGGAAAGGGGGGCCATCGCGACAGATGCTCACCTATGAGGTACACAATGAAGTGGACGATGGCTTTCTCCGTCTCGTCCTTGAACAAATTGCCCTTATTCATTTTCCTGATTCATCGTGTTAGTGGTGATGGAGGGGAAGTCGCTCAGGGCGACACGGAAAGCAGTGAAAAGACGAAGCGACAAAAAAGGCATCCAGGGGACACACCAACCGTCGGGCGGCAAGCACGTTGGACGACGCTTCTCACACATTGGAGGCAGCGCCGGTGCGTCCACCGCGGTCCATCAAGTCTGCATCATATCATGGTACTTTGTCAGGTGATGTGCAAGCGAAGATATAAAGTGGGAAAAGAACCACTATGAATGACTACTTAAAAAAAAAAAAAAAACAAAAATGAATGCTGTTCCCCAAACTGGTTTACACTTAAAAGGGGGGGACAAAAAAAAAAAAAATTCTCAAAAGTGCTGCATTCTTGAAAATAAAAAAAATATAAGTGGAGGGGAGAACAAAAAAAGTGGCACTAATTTTTTTTTTTCTCGTCCCGCCTCAGGAGTGTTTTATCCTTTTTTTTTTTATTCCCCATTACACACAAGGTGCGAAACGAAAATGTGCACGAGGGAGATATACACCTGTGCTGCAGTGTGATTGCCGACGACTCGTGCAGGTTTGCTTGGGACGGGGAGAGGTGTATACGCCCCGCCTGCATTTTTTTTCTGGACCAACGCAATGTGGTGAATAACAACAGGTGTGACAATCCGTTAAGGCAGAAATTATGAAAGGCGTTTGGGAGGCAGGAAATATGCTGCAGGTGGATCAGCAGTTGCGAAAAGATTTTATGCAAAGGGGGGGACTTGTGAGGAGGAACGGGTCGCACAACAGGAACGAACAGAACTGTACAAACGTTGAGGCCAACACCCGGGAGGGGGAAGAAGAGAAAAATAGGGAAACTCACTCAGATTAAGATCATGGGGACGACCCGTGCTGCATCCCTACTGCCCTATATCATCCTCACGCACACCGCGGCTTCGCCACTGTTGTTGCGCACGGGTTAACGTAGTGTCGCCTGGCTCTTCACGAGGCTTCTCAATTCACTGCAGAAGTAGCTGCTTGGAAGCAACCACCTATTAGAAGTACCCCCCGTGCGGCATGCAGCACAACCGAACCTGCGAAAACCCCGTGACTCATTAATGAAACTTGTAGGGAATACAAAGAAGGCCCTCGTGGTAAACCTCTACTTCCTAAGTATGGATCGAACGTCCAAGTACCTCTCCAAGGAGAGGGGGAAGAAGATATGCATAACGTATGAACATGAGCCGAATGGAAGTACCATCAGGCGGGTGGGGGTAGTAGAACCTGGCTCGACATTAAAGCGGGAGGCGACTAAGGGGGAGACAAATGCACATTTTGTGAAGGGAGTATATCCCAAAGTGGAAAAGAAGCAGCTACCCCCCCCTGTAGGGGGACAGATTCGAAATGGGCGAACAGAACGAAGGGGTAAGCAGGCCAGCCAGGATGGCAAGCGAGGTACCAAGCGGGTGACCGTAAAGAAGCATGAATTGAGGAAGGTTGATGGTGAGCTTAGGAGGAAGCTTGTTAAGGTGATGGGGGGTTCAGCTCGTGGTGAGAGTACGGTGAAGTTGGAGGGGCAAGGCGGTGATGATCACGCCGCTTCCCCCCAGGAGGAGGACAAGATGGCGCACTTCCTCCGGACATACGAGAAGATTAGCGAAATGCGCAAGCATATTGTGGCGCCGGTGGACAAGTACGGTTGCCACATGTTAAGTGACAAAGCGGAAAGTGCAAAGGTCTATCGGTTCCAAACGTTAGTCTCGTGTATGCTGTCCACAAGGACGAGGGACGAAAACACCGCCATGGCCATGGAGAAATTAAAAGCACACGGACTCACAGTACACAACATGCTAAAGACATCTGAAGAGGAATTACAAAAATTAATACAAGCGGTAGGTTTTTACAAAATTAAAGCTAAACAAATAATTCAGATTAGCCAAATATTGAGGGACAAATATAATTACGACATTCCACACACACTGGAGGAGTTGTTGCAACTGCCAGGCATCGGGCAGAAGGTGGCTCACCTGATTTTACAGACTGCGTTGAATACACATGAAGGGATAGCTGTGGACATACACGTGCATAGGATTTCTAACCGCTTGAATTGGGTATGCACGAAAAACGAGTCAGGTACGCAATGCAAGTTGGAGAGTTTTGTCCCCAAGGCTCTGTGGTCTGAGTTAAATAAAACCCTCGTTGGGTTTGGCCAGGTGGTGTGCAAGGCGAAAAGCCCGCATTGCAACATGTGTGCTGTGACGGATTCCTGCAAATACTACCAGGACACCCGAGGAGGGAAAGCGGCCCTTGGCTCGGAGTAAGACACATAGAGCTGCATAGCACCACATTGTGATGAGTGTTAAGT
>NW_012192618.1:188321-195045 GCF_000956335.1 Plasmodium fragile | reverse complement strand
CCACTTTTCGGTAATGGAAATTTCTTGTCCTTTTTATGTTCTAACAAATGAAGCGTATGCCTCTGAATGCTACCCAAGTCTGGCCCTGCCACGAGGAGAGCAAGTCTGCCCAGGAGTAGCGGCAAACAACAAGCACTTATATGTCGCGTCCCGTTCTTTAAAAAGGTGTGTGCATACATATGCTGATATATGTCGAAGGCTCTCTTGAGGTGCCCAGAAATGGACGTCAGAGTTTTGTTACTCAGGAAGGGCACCTTGTTCAGGTTCACCAGCTCGTACAAATCTTCGATGTCTCCTTTGCCAGGCTTGCGGTAGAATTTTCGAAAATTCTTGAAGATGGCGGCCTGTAGGGGGTGGTGGTAAAGAGAGGCCGTAAAAAGAGGCGGTAAAAACAGGCCGTAAAAAGAGGCCAAATGAGTGTGCTATGCACGTTTCTCCACAATCGGCCCACTTACATTGCGGAAGTTGGAAGACAGGTACGCATTAATCGAGTTGATAATGTAAAGCGACTCGCCATATATATTAACGATAAACAAAATGGAGATGGCGGAAAAAATAATAATGGAGAAAATAATGATGAGCACAGTAAGGAGGTCATTCATGTAGTGCCTGTAAAAGTACACGTAATCGAAAGAAAATTGGCGACACCATTTGGTGTAATACTTTTTACTCAAGGAATAAAAATAGGCACTCCATATAGCCTTGACAATTTTATAAGAGAAAAAAAAAAAATAAATAAAGGCCCCAATGGTTAGTAAAAACTCTTTGTATTTGAAAAAGAATTCTCGTAAAATGTAAAATAGGATCAATCTGTGTAGGACGAGGAAATATATTTCACTGGCATTCCTTTGTTCATAATTTTCCAAGTCGTTTGTTAAATTTTCCTTTTTTTCTCCCTTTTCTCCTCTTTTGTATATGGGCTTAATTAGGAGCATGAACATGTACAGGTAAATGTCTAATTCCTTTTTCACGTTCTTTACAATTCTGTGTAGCTTTTTTTTGTATTTATTCGATATGCTTCCTTGGGTGATGAAGTCAGGCCTCCTTTTTGTTTTATCAAATTCTTTCACATGGCTGCTCTGTGCGTACGTACTCAGTGTGCTGTCTGGTGTGCACAGATTCAACTGATCGCGTTGTTGAAGCGGTTGCAGTGAATGCGGCGTCTCGCCGAAGGGGACGGCCTCCCGTGCAGCGCACTCTGCAGCGCCCACATCGTCACTCTCCCTCCTCTGCGATATCACCCCCTTTGCCTTCCTCCTTTTCCGCAGAAATTTCTTCCGCAACACCTCAGACAGCTTCACCTTCACATGGTGCAAGGGGATGGACACGATAAAAGCCCAAAACAGGGAGTAAAAATAATACTTCAGAATTATGTAGTTGTAGTACACGCACAGTACGAGCAGAATGCCTGCAGGGGGGGTGGTGCGAAGTTATAAGGGATGATGTGAAGTAGACGGTGGCGTGCCTCCATGCTCCTCCAACATGCAGAGCCTTTTGGGGGTGGAAAGGGGGGCCATCGCGACAGATGCTCACCTATGAGGTACACAATGAAGTGGACGATGGCTTTCTCCGTCTCGTCCTTGAACAAATTGCCCTTATTCATTTTCCTGATTCATCGTGTTAGTGGTGATGGAGGGGAAGTCGCTCAGGGCGACACGGAAAGCAGTGAAAAGACGAAGCGACAAAAAAGGCATCCAGGGGACACACCAACCGTCGGGCGGCAAGCACGTTGGACGACGCTTCTCACACATTGGAGGCAGCGCCGGTGCGTCCACCGCGGTCCATCAAGTCTGCATCATATCATGGTACTTTGTCAGGTGATGTGCAAGCGAAGATATAAAGTGGGAAAAGAACCACTATGAATGACTACTTAAAAAAAAAAAAAAAACAAAAATGAATGCTGTTCCCCAAACTGGTTTACACTTAAAAGGGGGGGACAAAAAAAAAAAAAATTCTCAAAAGTGCTGCATTCTTGAAAATAAAAAAAATATAAGTGGAGGGGAGAACAAAAAAAGTGGCACTAATTTTTTTTTTTCTCGTCCCGCCTCAGGAGTGTTTTATCCTTTTTTTTTTTATTCCCCATTACACACAAGGTGCGAAACGAAAATGTGCACGAGGGAGATATACACCTGTGCTGCAGTGTGATTGCCGACGACTCGTGCAGGTTTGCTTGGGACGGGGAGAGGTGTATACGCCCCGCCTGCATTTTTTTTCTGGACCAACGCAATGTGGTGAATAACAACAGGTGTGACAATCCGTTAAGGCAGAAATTATGAAAGGCGTTTGGGAGGCAGGAAATATGCTGCAGGTGGATCAGCAGTTGCGAAAAGATTTTATGCAAAGGGGGGGACTTGTGAGGAGGAACGGGTCGCACAACAGGAACGAACAGAACTGTACAAACGTTGAGGCCAACACCCGGGAGGGGGAAGAAGAGAAAAATAGGGAAACTCACTCAGATTAAGATCATGGGGACGACCCGTGCTGCATCCCTACTGCCCTATATCATCCTCACGCACACCGCGGCTTCGCCACTGTTGTTGCGCACGGGTTAACGTAGTGTCGCCTGGCTCTTCACGAGGCTTCTCAATTCACTGCAGAAGTAGCTGCTTGGAAGCAACCACCTATTAGAAGTACCCCCCGTGCGGCATGCAGCACAACCGAACCTGCGAAAACCCCGTGACTCATTAATGAAACTTGTAGGGAATACAAAGAAGGCCCTCGTGGTAAACCTCTACTTCCTAAGTATGGATCGAACGTCCAAGTACCTCTCCAAGGAGAGGGGGAAGAAGATATGCATAACGTATGAACATGAGCCGAATGGAAGTACCATCAGGCGGGTGGGGGTAGTAGAACCTGGCTCGACATTAAAGCGGGAGGCGACTAAGGGGGAGACAAATGCACATTTTGTGAAGGGAGTATATCCCAAAGTGGAAAAGAAGCAGCTACCCCCCCCTGTAGGGGGACAGATTCGAAATGGGCGAACAGAACGAAGGGGTAAGCAGGCCAGCCAGGATGGCAAGCGAGGTACCAAGCGGGTGACCGTAAAGAAGCATGAATTGAGGAAGGTTGATGGTGAGCTTAGGAGGAAGCTTGTTAAGGTGATGGGGGGTTCAGCTCGTGGTGAGAGTACGGTGAAGTTGGAGGGGCAAGGCGGTGATGATCACGCCGCTTCCCCCCAGGAGGAGGACAAGATGGCGCACTTCCTCCGGACATACGAGAAGATTAGCGAAATGCGCAAGCATATTGTGGCGCCGGTGGACAAGTACGGTTGCCACATGTTAAGTGACAAAGCGGAAAGTGCAAAGGTCTATCGGTTCCAAACGTTAGTCTCGTGTATGCTGTCCACAAGGACGAGGGACGAAAACACCGCCATGGCCATGGAGAAATTAAAAGCACACGGACTCACAGTACACAACATGCTAAAGACATCTGAAGAGGAATTACAAAAATTAATACAAGCGGTAGGTTTTTACAAAATTAAAGCTAAACAAATAATTCAGATTAGCCAAATATTGAGGGACAAATATAATTACGACATTCCACACACACTGGAGGAGTTGTTGCAACTGCCAGGCATCGGGCAGAAGGTGGCTCACCTGATTTTACAGACTGCGTTGAATACACATGAAGGGATAGCTGTGGACATACACGTGCATAGGATTTCTAACCGCTTGAATTGGGTATGCACGAAAAACGAGTCAGGTACGCAATGCAAGTTGGAGAGTTTTGTCCCCAAGGCTCTGTGGTCTGAGTTAAATAAAACCCTCGTTGGGTTTGGCCAGGTGGTGTGCAAGGCGAAAAGCCCGCATTGCAACATGTGTGCTGTGACGGATTCCTGCAAATACTACCAGGACACCCGAGGAGGGAAAGCGGCCCTTGGCTCGGAGTAAGACACATAGAGCTGCATAGCACCACATTGTGATGAGTGTTAAGTTGTATTTGGTTTTTTCTTATGCAGAGCTTTTTTTTTTTTTTTTACAAACTGTTCCGAAAAATTCACCCGCATTTTTAACCGAATTAGCTCATGCCCAGCAAGGGTATCCCCCCCCCCCCCCCCACTGTTGGCACAAGTCCGTTTATTGCATGACGCAGATGGCCGCCTATTCTTTTTGTACTTTTTTTTGTTTTTTCATTCGTGTAGTTTGTAATGTGTATGGGCAACGTTCAGCAGAGTTGACGAAAGGTTCATCTTAAAAATTAAAAATTAAAAAAAAAAACACACGGGCGGCGAAAGTGCCACAGCAAACGGGCACCCTTGCATAAGTCAACTTACGCCCATGTGGTCTTAATTAATAAAAGGGAACTAATGAGAATAGACCAAATGGAACACGCACACAAAAAAAAATATATACATATATATATATGTATAATGCAGCACGGTTATTAATAAATGTGACTGCTTCAAAACGTGCAGTGAGACAAAAGAGAATGCGGACAGAGGGAAGGAATGACCAAGGCAAACACGAAGAGACAAATGTGGACAGACAAACAAAATGATAATCACCACGTACGCGTGACGTGGCGTCGCGTCTTGGGCTCACTGCTTCACGAGGGAGAGCGCGCGCCAGCCGGGCAGGATCCATACCTTCAGGTTGCTAAAGAGGGGGAAAAGTTGGGAAGCGGTGGGGAGGCGGTGAAAAGGGCGCGAAAAGGCGGTTAATGCGCTGCTACGCCGCCGCCACGCTGGCGTCGTGTGTGTGCTGCCCGGGCGACCCACCTGAAGGTCCGAATCCGCTCGTACATGTCGAACGAGATGAAGAGGTCGTTGCTCCAGAGGCAGTACAGCGAATGCAAGTGGTTCTTGTGCAGCACGTGTATAAGGTCGTCGCCCTCCTCCTTATCTGCATTGGAAGTCAGTTGCGTCCTGCCCTTTACAAGTTTGCGAAATAGCTCATTGTCCAGGTAGTCAGTGGGTTTGTACTCTCGAGTGAAGAACAACCCAAGTTGCAACACTCGAATATTATTTTTTTTTATCTGCTCAATGAAGCATGTAAATATGGTTATGCACTGAGCTCTGTTTAGCTTGTCGGTGTATAAAAGTTTGCTCAGGATTATATCCTTTAGGTTCGTCATTTTTCCAACGAAGGGGAGAAGTTCATCTCCTCTTACTTTTACGTCCAACACCAGCCGTTCTAGGTGCTCAAACTGATTCGCCAAATGAAGCCGTTGCTGTTTCCATATATGTGAGCGGGCCGCAATTGCGTGAAGGTTATCCGGGGGGTCGTCTACCTCGTGAGCGATGCCCTCACCATCCTCCTGTCCATGATTATACCTTCCATTTTGACTGTCTGCTTGCCCATGTCCGTAGTACCGATTGTACAAAAAAAGGTCGCTGAACTCAAAGTCCCAATCGGAGAGGTCCACGGGAGACTGGCTGCACTGGTTAGCAGCGCTGTCCAGCGGAGAAGTCATTCCATGGGCACTATCATCAGCATGCTCATGTGTATCGTTCGAGACGTCTTCCTTCTGCGGCATGGTCGCCTTCCCGCTTAACAGACTGGAGACCATGGGATGGACCCCCTCAAAAATATAATTGTTATTTTTTTTTCTACAGTATAGACGCAGATCTGTTAAGCGTGGGAAATTCTTGAAGGCGAGATTAATGGTAGGCTCTGCACGTGTGTTTTCATGAATTGATAAAAACAAGGACAAGGTATTCACAAAATGTTTGTGGAATGTGTTCAAAAAATTAAACTTAAAAATGTCCACATCTAGGAACCGTACATCTATATGATCCCATGCATATTTTGTGTGAAAGGCTTGGTAGAAGGATCTACTTAACAATCTGCAGCTCCATCTTTGGGAGAATGGCATGAAGGACAGGATGTTGCACACTGTGTCGCTGCTTTGGAGTCGTCCTTCTTTGTGTGCGTTCTGTTGTGGTGTCACCACGCGCTCCGCGAGCTCCGCACGTGTCCCACGGCCAATTGCTGCAGTGCTGTCCATGTCTTCCCCAATCGCAGCGCACATTTGTACACCTACCCGCGCGTGCTTATCAAATACTTCATCCCACGGCAAAGTTCTTTTTCTCCCTTTAGCTGCAGAAACGGCATCCTCACTGGTGCCCATGTTTGGCCAGCTGTCCCGCCCATACACTGTTCTCGTACTAGTGCCTCTGCGTGGGGAGTGTATATGCTCTGTCCGCACACCAGTGCGTCTTTGTTCCCACGTCTACGTAGAGGGAGGGAGCCACGTACCAAATGCTCACGCAAAAAAAAAAAAAAAATGTAAAACACAAAGTTTGGAGTACAAAAAAAGGAGGTCGACTCCCCGCGCAGCAGCCAAATGTGTATCAACCCAGTGATGGTGCGAAGTTCCCACGGATGTGCATCCGCGTGGGAATCCTCGTAACCGCTGGCATCTATTGCAGGGGTGCTGACTCCCCTTGCAGTGTCCCCCTGCTCCAAAAATGGGGTATAGGACTCAGAGCAAATTAAAAATGGAAAGGGGTAGACTGTTTCACCAGCGCAGTAGGCAAAGTGCTCATTCTACACCTTCACTTTAGCGGTGCATCAAAGATACTGCTGTTGGAATTAAAAAGTTGAAATCTCGGAAGGGAGACTCCCCTGTCTGCAATTTGCAGATCCACAATCGGGGTGAGCAAGAAACGGACCCCGTGGGGCGACGTCAGAGGCAAGGTTTGCGCAAAGCAGACCGATACAGTGCTGTATTATTCGACCTTGTTGTTTGCTTTTTTTTTTTTTTTTTTTTTTTTTTTTTTTTT
>NW_012192618.1:176464-185412 GCF_000956335.1 Plasmodium fragile | reverse complement strand
AAAAAAAAAAAAAAAAAAAAAAAAAAAAAAATCCCCCCACAGCGTATATTCCTACGCCAGTATGCTGCACAGAGAGACATCGCCCAGGGCAGCAACCACGTGGACATTCAAAAGGAGGAAGAACCGAAATGTGCGTAGCATACAAAATGTGCACGCCGTACAAATGCACAGAAACGCACACGTGAATAATCGACCGAGTAAGCAATTCTACCATCAACAAGGAACCAAATTGGCAAAAATGAAAATACGCCGCAATCGCTAAACGCACACAAATTTTCGCGCTGCAGAAAACGCCTTGTAGAGGCCAACGCCCAGGCGCACAAGCGCAATTAACCTGTACACAAACACACACATATGCCCTTGCGCATGTGTAGTTATCCCCCCGCGCTGATGATGAAGAGGGGCAGTACAACTCTTACAGACAGCCCGACGTACGCCAAAAGGAAAAAAAACAAATGGGCAATTCACCCCTCCCCCTTCGAATGCAAAAAAAATAACTACGTATGCTGTAGGAAGAACAACTTTAACAACTTGGGGGGACTGCTCCTGGAAAAAAACTTTTTCTTTTTTAATTTCCTCTTAAGCGTAAAATGTAACGAAGAGAAAAAAAAAACACACACTTCGGCATGTGCCACATCGGATGGCGATGCAGAATTGCGGCTGTATTATCTCAGCCAGGGCCACAAGAAGGTATTCCTTCAACAGGAAGATCAAAATGAGTGCAGCGAGGACGCGCCAGTGCACATGCACAGTGTAGACAGCTGTGAGTCAATTGGGGAGGCGCCAGAAAAGAACACAGACGCAAATGCAATAAGGGGAGAATGCCCAGAACCACATTTAATAGAAAAATATATGAACACTCTGCTGAAAACAAATTTTTTTTTTTACATAAAGAATTATATTCATCACATTTTGAGGAACGTGGACATTTGCAGGGAGGACCAACCGAACGAAACATTTTTTGAATTTTACACTAACTTCAAGAATAAAAAAAAAAAAATTTATTTTTGCGACTCCGAGCAATTGCTAAGTGATGTGTACTGTGATGTCTCGGAGGTGTCCGATGACACCGATTATAACTACTTCTATGAAAAGTCCAACCAGCTACATGATTATGAGGGTGAGGATGGGTCGCAGGAGGGGGGAGAAGACAATGACATGGTGATGCAGGTGAATGGGGAGCGGGAGGCCGATATGGATGATGGCATGGAGAAGCCGAATGGGGACATGTGCCTCATCCCGAACCTCAGTAAAAGGTTAAACAATCTGCACTTCCAGAAGCGCCATTCCATGATGTCCCTCGACGATGATAAGAGTAAGCGTGAGGCAAAGGAACGCAAATTTGCCAAGTACGCCTGCGTCCGCTGTCGAGAGGGGAACTCTGGCGACGAAGACACAAACCTTTCTGACGCGTCTAACCCACCTGACCCGTCCTCCAGCGACAATTGTAACGTTTGCCTACTGCAGATCCTCATTTCGAACTTAACCCAAGGGGAGCTACTCTTCTGGGCAAAAATTAAAGGCTGCATAGAGCAGTTCCTGGGGACGATAAAAGCAAGCGTCCTTTTCAAGGGCCCAGCCAACTATGTAGAAACACCGTACATAGAAATTATGGACGACATAAAGAAGAGGCAAAAGGAAGAAGAGCACATAAAATATATAAAAAAAAAAAAAAAATTGGTAACTCTGACGAAAGAACAAAAATGTATTAAATGTTTGTTCGAAAAAACGATAAACTCTGTTCGAATTTCCATTAAATATGATTTAACCCTAGCGAATGAAAATTTCAATTATCTCTTCAAAGATCGGATACATAAATATAAAAAATTTATTCACAAAATGCTGATGCAAAATTTGGGAGGGAATCCCAATTTGCACACAAAAAACGACAAGTCCAATTTTTTACCCAATCATTTAAATCCTATTGTTTTTAAAAATTGCAGGAAAAAAAATTACGACTTTTCACTGCTCATTCACAGTGTGCACTTGGACATGTACGCATATATGTACATGCGCGATTATTTATTCTTCCTACTCATCATGGTGGAGGCTTACATCTTTGTTCACTTTAATGACATCAACTACACGTATGCACACAACACAGATTTGTTTCTCGACCAAATTTTAAAAAATCTTTTCACTTAACCGGTGCCAGCGCCACGCGTGTGTGTGTGTGTGTTAGGGGTGGAGCGCTACTTCGTGTTAACCCCTCGAATGAACCAACCCCGTGCGCAAAGATTACTCACACAAACTCATCCTTAACCGATAACGGCGGCGCAGTGGAAAACCTTCACCATGTTTTCACCTCGCCATGGCTATTATACCATCTTTGTGCTGTTCGTGCAACGTGTGTTCACTTGGTATAGGAGGTGGGGGGACAAAAAAAAAAACAGTACATTTCACACGACACTCATGCAGTGGACAATTTGCCTTCCACACAGCGCGCATAGAGAATAAGCAGCCCCCAATCTGAATGGGCACATGAAAGGACAACAGGCCTTTAGTTGCATGAACATGGCGAGTGGGGGCAATAGTAGACGCTCATTTAATAACCTGTTCTGACACAACATTGGAAATGATCCACATAGGTACATATAAGTATATACGTATTATAACGCCCAAGGATGCTCGCTCCATATAAGCCTCTTTTTTTTTTTTGCATTTCCGCGGGGGTGAGGTGAGGCGGGTACAGGCCCACATGTGCGACATTAGGATAAATGCAGGACGTACTCGTGTGGAGTACAAAATAAAATGGACCCCAGAAACAACGGAATCCAAATGTCATTTCCGCATGTTGAGAAAAATATTTTAATTGTGCCTTTGATGCGAAAGGGGCTGATTTACCAACTTTGAAAACAAACCATCCGTTGTGGTGAGGCATCTGTTTGCTTGGCCTTGCACTGCTCCTGCTACTACTACCTCTATATGAATATTTATTGCCGGGTTCACCGATAAACGGGGGGGAAAAACGTAACAGCGCGCATGGGCAGTGGCTCAATTGACATTTTGGGTACATGTACAATTAAGCACCTCAGGAACCAGAGCAACATACGGGAGCTTACATTTTTCAGGTAGCGAAGCGTTGTTTTTCGCTTTATTGTTTTATTTCCCCTCCGGTAAGCCGCTGCACTTCGTTACGTATGCACCAACACAGGGGGCGAGAACCGAACCTGACCCATGCACGTATGTTGCCACAAATGCAGTATTAGCAAATAAAAGGGAAATTGCAGCAATTTTAAAGGAGGGTGGTGTATAACAGGCAAAAGGATATCGTTTTTGCAGTGGGCCCATTTTGCGCTGTTACTATAATTGTGTTTATATTCATTGGTGCGAAGGCATTTTTTCACGAGCTACTTCTTGCTTTTTTTTTACTTTGCTTGGTTTAGCGGCACCACAAATTGCACCCAGCCCCTCTACCCCTCGCGTTTGCTTCGCCACTTGTTCTATATGCATATTTGTACATACATCGCAATGTCATAAATATTATATTATCGTATCATCCATACCTCTTTAATGCTGCAATACTTCGTATGCACAAGAAAGAAGCGTTATGTTTTATGATACCATGTAAAGGAAGCACGTTATTACTTATATATAATCCTCGCACAGGTGGTTAGTTTTCTTTTTCTCCTTTTGTTTCTTTTTCCCCCTTTTTTTTTTTATTTTATTTTTACGTTATTTTTTTTTTTTTTTTTGGGCTTGAACATTTGTTCATAATATTTTAAATTTTTACATGACCACAAAAAAAAAAACAACAAAAAAATTGCAAATTTGGAAAAAGTGAGTTGAGGGAATTATTATACTTCCGCTGAACTGTACATAAAGCAGTAGTATAGTGTACCATATGACTTCTTTTTTGAAGTAAACATATAAAGGAATATATAGAAAAGCCTTTGTGGAAAAAACTCCCTATCGCAAACATGGTAAGGCGAAAAAAGAGGGCACGTGAGGCCACTCCATTGTATCATTTCCTATTCGCCTTCTCGCATATTCGCTTATTTCGCGTACCATGTTTATTAGAGATGCTCGCTTTTGCAACACCAGCTCGTGCTGCCTTCCCGATAAGCAACCTGCTGGCACGGGCGTGTAACCCCACAGACGTGTTGCTTTTTTTATGCCATATCGCCCGTTCGGAAATGTGAAGCATCCCCTGCTTGGAGGCTACACTGCTTTGCAAAAAGGACGACGTAGTCAACAAACACGTTTATTTGAGATGGTATCCATTGCGAGCATATTCACCTCCTCCATATTTTTTTCTTCCCTTCCCCCCCGCAGTCGCTCAAATTGCAGAAGAGATTAGCAGCATCCGTGTTGAAATGTGGAAAGAATAAAATATGGATGGACCCAAATGAAATTAGCGAAATTTCGCTAGCCAATTCAAGTACGAAACAAAAAACAAACAATAAATAATACATTTTACCTGAACGGGTCATATTTTTTTCAACCAGATTGGAGCAAGAGCTCGACAAGCTCTTTTTTTTTTTTTTTTGCGTTACGTAAAATGGCCGTGCGGAATACTCATCTGTTGCACCGTTCCCTTGTCTTCATTCCTCCCCTGCAGGGTTCAGCATAAGGAAGCTGTACAAAGAGGGTCTCATTTTAAAGAAACCTCAGAAGGTCCACAGCAGAGCAAGGGTCAGACTGTACAAATTGGCAAAAAGGAAAGGAAGACATATGGGCATAGGTAAAAGAAGAGGTACGAAGAATGCCAGAACGAACCAGAAAACCTTGTGGATTAAACGACAGCGTGTGTTGAGGAGACTGTTAAAAAGGTTGAGGGATGCAAAGAAAATAGATAGACATTTGTACCACTCCTTTTATTTGAAGTGCAAAGGTAACCAATTTAAAAATAAGAGAACTTTAATTGAAGCCATACAGAGACAAAAAACGGAAACCTTGAAGAAAAAATCAATAGCCGATCAGCTCGAAGCCAAGCGATTAAAGGCACAGTTGTTACGAAACAAGAGAAAGTTAAAGAAGGACAAGGAGGCTGTATCGTAAATGGGCGTGTGTACAACATCCCTTGCAATGCGCATATCCAAATGGGCACAGATCGATCCATCATCCGGTGTACAACGACACGATATGTAAGTATCTTTTTAGTTGAAAGAAAGAACGAAACAAACAATATGAATGGGATGAGATGAGATAGCTGCTTCTGAATTGTGCAACGATCCGCGTTATAGTCGATGAGAAGGACAGAAGAACATGGAAGATGCTGCTAACGCGCAGATGCTGCATTATACCACCTGTGTGCGAAGGTACGCATGTATATATATGTACAAACCGACCATTTCGTACGATACACAAAACACATGCACGTGGGTATACTTTTCTCGCCTGTGTCGATGTGGCTGTAAGACGCGCGGTTCCTCCCCCATACGACGTACGTATGTGAGGGTGCGCAGTGCGCGGCATTATTTAAAGGCGCAAATCGTAAAAATTGTAAAAATTGCGTATATTGTAAAAATTGCAAATGTTGTGAAAACGATGCATTGCACACCGTGCCTCTCTAAAAACTTGAACAAAATTAAATTCTAAAAAAATTTTTTTTTCCAAAATTGGCTTCTTGCAAAAACAAATCGAATTTGCTGATTAAGACAAAAACAAACAATGTTTCAACATAAGTTTGAAAAAGTAGGGAGAACGTGCAGAGAGTGGGCAAACCCCATATCGGCGGTCCCACTTGATGGCACACACACAAAAAAAAAAAAAAAAAAAAAAAAAAGAGGGAAGCTTAATATGTCTAAAAGCGATCTCCCCCTCGTTACGTCATATGACATTCCGCTGATAACGCAGACGCAGGTTCTCCGAGAGAAGCTTCTTAATCTCCTCCAGAACGATGTCGTTCTTTCGCTTGTACTCGCTCCTCTCATTCTGCAGTGCGGACAAATCGTTCACGTAGCTGAGCTGGTGCAATTTCCTCTGCTTGTTTATATTATCGATTTGGTCCTTTAGCGATTTTATGCTATTCTGTAGGTTGACATCAATGTGTGTGAACATTTTCATGTGCTCGCTCCACATGACCTCTTTGTATTTATTCATTAACTCCACGTTGATAAGTGCATTGTGTAAATTTTCCAATACGATTTGATGTTGCCTTAATGTGTCGGCCCACTGGTTTAAATTTTTCTCTTCTTCCAATTGCTCCTTTTCGATGTTGTAGCAATTTAAATTTAGCTTTTCCATGTTGATATGCTGTTCACATCGCTTGAGCTCATTTGGCATGACTGAATTATTTATTTTTGTGTACACTGATGGAGGGATGTCAAAATTTTCCAAATAATTTTTCACATCATTTTGTTTTTGCATTAATTTCATTTCTTCTTCCACCAACTGTTTGGCATTTTTTTCCAGTTCGCTGTCGTGGGAGTCTATATATGGCAATGCGTTCACCAAGTGATGCAGCTCATTCCGTTCGTATAGCTTTTTTTTTTTTTTTTCCCCTCCTTCTTCTTCCTTCTCTAGTTGGTCTTCTCCGTTGTTCAGTTCGCTCAGCACATTCTGCTCTTCCGTTTCCTCCAGTGCGATTTGTGTCTCCATCATTTTGCCTGGACCGGTCCAGTGCAGGGAAGACGAACGTGAGGACGGAAAAATGGAACAAGTTGAAGATGCGGAAGAAGGCCCTTTTTTCCCTCTTGCCGCTTAACGAAGCAGTTCGCAGAAGGGACAGTTCTTCACTTCTTCTTATGTGGTGCTCATTTGTGGAGGCACTTAGTTGTGAGGGGGGAGGAGGAGCAGGTCCACGTTTTTTTCTTGCCGATCAAGGGAGTGCCACCGCGGAGAAGGCAAGAAAAAAGGGTCAGCAGCTCACAAATCGGGCAGCCCAACTTTGGGTAAGTCTCCCAATTAAGCGGTATGAAACGCCGTTGCGCGTTTTTCCAGCGCATTTGCAAAAAAAAAAAAAAAAAAAAAAAAAAAAATATTATTTTCCTTTCCGCTCAATCGCATATGCCCCCAATCTTGTTATGCTCAGCGTGGAAACGCAGTTTTCCCTACCAGTGGAACTTTTTTACAAAAATCTGTTCGCGCAGTGCCTATATCCTCATATTGGATAAACCACGGGGGTGCCACGAGAAGAATAAGCGCGTTCAACTCCATGCAAAACGGCACCAAAGTCGTGGTAGGGGCGGGAAAAAAACAAATAGGCACCATTATCTTATTTTGCGGGCTTCCTGCCCCTCTTCAAGGTGCATATAAATATATATATACCGTACATGCGTCAAAACAGGCAAGAAGCACTGCCTGGCCGTGGGACAACCTTATATGTTGGCCAAAATTGAGGCTGGCATATTTTTTTCTTCCTTTCCAAAGGAGGTAAGCCCAAACTTCTTGTGTGGAATGGGGGACAGCACGCCAAAAAATTAAAGTCCCATATGAGAACCAGGGTTTTAGAGACCGGACCCTTTTTGCGGGCTGCTTAGCAAAACTTCCAAATTGTGAAACACATATAAATGATTATTTTTACCTATGCATGCATATAATTTTTTTTAATCTGTGCAGGTCGGCGCACCGACGAGGTGCCTCCACCCCGACGTGGCTTATTTCCATTTACACTGTCTAGCAAAATGCTATCCCTCCATGGATGCAGGCAAATTGAAGAGGAAAAAAAAAAAACCTGTAACGGATTCATTTACCTTTTATTATACATATTATATATTTTTTCACCCATCACGTGGAACACGTTTGGACAAACTGAAAGTCTCCCTGTGCATGGAGGAACTCCACTCGGAGCACACGTGTACACAACACGCACGTGTACGATGTACATTAAGTTTTCCCATCGTTCCGGCCACCCCCCTCTAGGGGCGTCATTTTTTGCATAAAAATAATTGGGGCCAAACACACAACAGTTGCTTTATTTTCTTTTTTAAAAATGTAAGCTATCTCTTCCCTGATGATGTGCTTCCCCACATATAAATGCTACACTATACTGTGTCGGGGGGAAAAGGCTAATAATATATATATATGTATAACCCCAATGTGGGGCAAGCAGCTGATATGAGTGGACATAAGAAACAGTTGACACCACAACGGAATTGGGAGAAAGCGGTAAATGGTTTTGAACAAATAAAATGGGACATCCGAAACAGGGGGGAAAAAAAGGAATTCCCCCACCCCCTTTATGCAGCCTTTTTGGTTGTTCTAACGCTATTGGAAGAAAACCCAAACTGGGGGGGAATTGCCGCAAAAAAGTGCGTCACCTGACAGGGGGGACAAACAACAACGATGAAGAGAACCATCCCCAACATCATCTTAACCTTATATATTTACTTCCCATGACATGACCCTTTTTATTATAATCTTATCCTTTTTTCCTAAACTTACCCATTTTTATAAAAAAAAAAAAATTTAGAAAATATAAAAGTGCAGCTGCGCAAAAGTGAAAACACAACTATTTAGGTTTGAACAGGGTGGCAGGTGCCGTGAAATGTATTATAGTGGGATATGGTGACCCGTACATTGGCAAAATTTCCGCCCCGCAACATCCCTGCCGGCATGTGCCCAGCAGCGGACTCGTTGAAATTGGGTGCGGCGCGAAAGTTTTAAACGGGACGAAAAAAAAAAGAGGGTTATACCCAACAACAAATTTGCGCAGTGAAATCTCTCCCCGTCGACTCATTTTACAATGTTTAGCGAGTTATATACAAAGCAATGCGCTGTACCATCCCTTTTTTTCATAATATAGTAAATTGCGCCCAATCGACCACATCTCAATTAGGGTAGAAAATGCCTCCTTAATTTTCTACCGTGTTCCTTTTAACCATAGAAAAAAAAACAGGCGGGCAGCAAGTTAAAAATCCCGAACTAACGCATATGTGGAAGTACAAAAAAAAAAAAAATAAATAAATAAATAAAATGCAATGTAATATTTATACAATCGTATAGATATATATAATACTATTTCTTTTTTAAAGGGCAACATTCCGATTGGTTACTCTTTTTTT
>NW_012192618.1:155563-172424 GCF_000956335.1 Plasmodium fragile | reverse complement strand
TACCCCTTTTAAGCCGTGGCCGCCTACCCCTTTTAAGCCGTGGCCGCCTACCCCTTTTAAGCCGTGGCCGCCTACCCCTTTTAAGCCGTGGCCGCGTGCCCATTTTGAAGCCGTTGCTACACACGTTCTTGTATTAAAGCTCCCCAGTAGCCCAGCAAGTAAAATGAAAAATGAAAGCGCCAGAAAAAGATGAAGCCGTTACCAACCTCGCCAAGAGCGCCAAGGGCGCAGAGATGAGCGGAAAGAATTTAGGAGCCTTGAAGACGAAGACACAAAATGATGATGATGAAGCAGTGAAGGAATATTTGTCTAGTATCGACAACGAAGTGCTAACAAAATTGAGTTGCATTTCAGGCCTTGGAGTTTATTTAGCCAGACTGAAATTAAAAGTAAACAAATTTTATTTTATATACACCATCCTAACGATAATTCATTTTGCCATCTATGTGAACAGAGGAATAATTCCGGGCTCATATGATTTTTTAGCGTTATACCTGAAGGAGAAATATGCAACGACAAATGTAGATGTACACATAGGGTTCCTGACATCTGTTTTTGTTTTCGGACTAAGCATAAGCTCCATCCTGAGTGGGTCCCTTGCTTCAACGTATAGTGTGTTCAGGATAACAGATGTTTTTTTGTTTCAAAATTCGTTGGCCTTACTGATGACTGGTTTTTCATTTATTATTGGTTCGTACTACTCTTTAATGTTTAGCAGATTTTTTTGTGGGTTCAGTGAAGCTGCTTTCATTACCATTATCCCTCCTCTGATTTATTCCTACTCGAAAGATCGGGCTGGCTCATGGATTAGTATTTTTATAACCATGTTTCCTCTAGGAGGTTGTATTGGTTACTTGCTGGCCGTTTTACTACCTATGTTTAAAATCAGCTTAGCACAGTACTTCATTGGTTCAGGAGTCGTTTTCATGCTTTTCTTCCTTTGCTTCTACTTGTTTGATGAAGATTTATTAAAAAAGTATGAAGACAAGAAGAGCAAGAAGGAGCAACAGTTGAGGGAAAAGGAACAGGCACAAGCAGATGGTGCTGCCAAGGATTTACAACTGGAGGACAAGAACCAGGGAAAATTCGTTAAGGGAGCAGGTGCTTCATCGGGTGGTGCAAACGCGGCTGCAAATTCAGCAGCCAACTCGGCAACCAATTCAACCATGAACTCCACCCAGTCGAGCAAATCTGGTACCACCTCTGCAACTAGTACCCCCGCCGGACAACCTCGACCTGCGAGTGGTAAAAGTCAGAGTGGACACACGCAAGGTGTTGGTGCCGCTTCCGCTGCCGGTGCCGTCGCGCAGAGCAGCCCCGATTTTGCGAGGAAGGCAGATAGGGCGATTGGCGGCAACAGCAAGTCGTTCGATGAAGGGATGGACATCAAGCGAAGGGGTACGAACAGCAGCTCAGGACTATATGATGAAATGGTACACCAATCAAGTGAAGGAGCCAGCTTTAACAAAACCAGGTCCTTTAATTCTACAAGGAAAAATTATAGCGACATAAATAATAATGCTTACATGGGACAAATTGATTTAGAAGCAAACGAAGATGAAGAACAACAATGTATTAGCAACAACAGTTATATAAATAATAACTTGGATAAAATGTATATGTTAAAGTCCTTTGGAAATGAGGAAGAAGCTTGTATGAATACGGCTCAGGAGACAAATGGCAAAGCAAAGAAGGACAATAAGTACCTAGAAATTGAGCTAGACAATTGTATAGAATCTATGGATGATGAAAAAAATAATGAACACCTAAATTTGGGTCTCCTTGTTAATACAACCTTAACAAATATTAGCTTTCTCATATTAGTCACTGCACTGACTGCACATACAGACATGGTTCAATCTTATTTGGTTTATGGTGCACCCATCCTCTATGCCTTAAAGATATTCCCGTCATATAAAGCTGCCACGGTGTTTTGTAGTCTCTGTGCTTGTCTCTCGTCCATCGTTGGTACCTGCTTTGGAGGATTCCTTATGGACTTTTACAATCTGAACATACAGAACGTGGACAAAAATTATGAACATATAAATAGTAATGAAAAAAAAATAAAAATATATAGCAAGGATGTTATGGTGTATCAGTACCTTCGAATTATTGGTATACAGACTTTCATCATTTTGGTCATTGCCGGTGCACTCCTTATGTTGATTCCTTTTATTACGGACACGTATTTGTTCACCATCGTCATGACCCTCGGACTGACCTTTCTGTTCTCCGCAATGGTTCGTTTTGCGCTAGTGACGCGTTGGCTGCTGTGGCCTAACAAAGGAGCGGGGAGCGACGCTTGGCATTCCATGCATGTTCATTTTGTCACCACCTTGTCGCCGCCTCACCCATTGTGTCATCGCACCACACCTCACTCGTTACCATTTCTTCCCCCCCCCCCCTCTCAATGCAGCCTGGCCACAACATCGGAATCATGGTGTGCGTGCCTCAAAACATTCGCGCCTTTTCCATAGGATTGTCCTCCTTCATTGCACATCTGCTTGGGTAAGCAAAAGAGCACATATGTGTGTAGTAATCATTATCAACGAGTGTAGCTTCTTTTTTTTTTTTGTGTGTTTTTTTTTTTTTCCTGTCCACATTGTTTTTAATAACCTTTTTTTTTTTTTTTGCCGCTTTTTCCCCCCCTCAATAGAGACATCCCCTGGACCATCATCATCGGAAAGATTAAGGGAACCCTTTCTCCGGATTGCGTCGTCACGAGAAATGTAAGTAAAACGCTGCTGCGTATGCAGAGTGGCACATGTGTGTGTGTGTGTTATATATAATATTGCCTATATTTGTGTACTTTTTATGTGGCTATCCCTCGATGGGAATATCCGCTCATGTCATTTATTTGTCGCCCCGTCTCACCTACCCCACAGGGAGAACTAAGCGAGCGCTGTTACCAACAAAGTAGAGGCCTGCGAGTGACTCTTTTTGTCATCTGCTCCAAGTCCCTCATCATGGCGATTGCCAGCTTTCTTCTGAACGTATACGCGAAGAAGAAAATTACGAGATACCAAAATAAGCAAAACAATAAGGCGTGATGCAGAGAGATCGCGATGATAAGCCGGACTGAAGGGAGGGAGAGGTGGTATCCTCAAAACATGCGACGTTTTTTACAAAGCACATTGCGCGCGCGTGGACAGGAAATAGAGGACATAGGAAAATTGGGACAGACCAAACGGACGCAGAAAATGATGAATCGATCGGCAGACGGATGGCAAGACGAACGGATTGTTGATAGCCCCGTTTTTTCCCTTCCTCCGTGTGCCGCCTTTGCCTTGTCCCCTCTTTAAATTTTGAATTTAAATAATCATTTTTGTTATTTCAATCCGATGTTCCCTGTTTTTATTTTTTTTTTTTTTCTCAATTCTTAGCAGATGGCGGTTGCTGCGCGCGTGCGCACGTGCTTCATCCCCCCACACACGCACACCTACATGACCGCTATACTTTAAAACCGTTGCTACATCTCCGTCACTTCTTTTTGCCATTACCGCATCACCGCTTACGCCTCTTTAAAATTGTGTCTGTGTTTTTTCCACCCTGTTGAATTCACTATGTGCGTATGATCCTTTTTTTTTTTTTTTTTTTTTTTCCTGTCCATTGTCTTATGTCAGGTTGGTTATGCTGTGCGCCTGTGCCCCCCATCCCCCTGTTGTGCGTGCCTGTTCTGTTAATATGCGTGTACCGGCGTGTGGATACGCTCATGTGGGCCACTCTCCCACTCTCTCTCTCCGTGTGTGTGTTTGACCGCATATGGATATGCGCGCACCTTTAGCCATGTCGCATACATGACTTTAGATTTATGTTCGCATGTTTAACTGCCACACATATTTTTTACGAGCATATTTTTTTGCCTCGTTTTTTTTTTTTTTTTTTTTTTTTTTTTTTTTTTTTTTCTCTGCCCCTCCCCCCACATTGTGTGTGATTTAACAATTTTTTTAGTTTTTTAAAAATTAATTTAGGCCACGTTTTAAAGCCAATTTTAAAAATTTTGACGGCATATATTCGGCTCAATCTTAAGTTAGCTCTTCCTGCCAATTCGGTTTTTTTTTTTTTTTTTTTTTTCTTCAACGTATGTAACCCCAAATGTTGTTGCGCGAAAAATAAGAAGCTGCCCCTTCAGGCGAATTGCGCAGCGGGAGTTTACAAGTTCAAAATTGCCATCTCGTTGTTGCTCCTCCTTCGTCGCTTTTTTTTTGTTGGTTCCATGTGGGCTTGTTTTTTCTACTTCTTTCTTGTTGCTACTTCTTCCATTTTTGCTACCTTTTCCCTTTTTGGCGTGGGCACCCCGCGTGGCGCAAACTCGAAGTGGGTTCCGCAGCAAGGGTCCAGCTCAATGCCGACGTTGCTTTTAATTTGAATATAGGGCACAGGGGAGGAGAAAGCGCAGGCTTTTGTGGTGTTTTCCCTGGAGCGTGATTTGGCCAAACCGAAAAGAAAGAAGCCCACCCCAGTTGCTTGTACGCATATGAATTATATGTACCACCTGTTGTACGCGTATGCTTGGAGGCGAAGCAGCGATGAAGAGCAAAAAAGGCACGCATGGGAACGCCAGACGTGGGATGCAACGCGTGGAACAGATGCAACGGTAAAACGGGTGAAAACGAAGTGATGACGAAATGCCCTAAAACATAATGGGGAAGACACCCCGAATAGTGATAATCCATACACACACCGCACAACGTAACACGAATACACAAACCTCCACAAAATATACTCGCTGAAAAAAAAAAAAAAAAATGTTTTCCAACGCGATCAAGCTAGAAAATCTGAACGACTACTACAACGAGGGGGAGGAATGCATAAAGCCCTTTCTGTACAATTCGCAACTTGTGAATGAGGACGATCTGAGCAAGCCAAACTTAATTAACATAAACAAGAAGAATAAAGAAAAAAAAAAAAAAGAGAGAGGAGAAATATCACTAACTGACTGCTTAGCCTGTAGTGGCTGCGTTACAAACGAAGAAACAAATTTTCTTAAAAACCAAAATGCAGTTGAAATTTTAAACGAAATTAGAAAAAAAAAAATTAACATCATTTCGTTGTCTTTGCAAAGCATCACAGCCTTGTCCGTGCATTATAATTTGTCCATTCCGAGGACACAGAAGAAGTTATGCTTTCTGTTGAAGTCGCTGGGATTTGATTTTGTGTATGAGTCTTCCCTCAGCGAGTTGATAGCTCTGAATGAGAGCAAGCGCGAATTTATGCACCACTTTGGGGAGGCCACAAGGACAGGCCAACAGAGCGACCACTACCCAAGTAATGGCGACGATACCTTGAAGAGTAAAAGGAACCACCGCCTGAAGTCCAAGCGGGCAAGTAAAAATGATGCAAAGGGTAGTAACCCTGAGAAGGTATTTACAAATGGGAGTAACCTCACCAAAAGCAACACCAACCATCCCTCCATCTCCACATGTGAGGAAGGAAATGTCTCCCTTCCCCTGATTTGCTCTCATTGCAGTGGCACCGTTATATATGGGGAGAAAAATTTCGATGAAGCACAGCTAAAGGCATTTAGTAAGGTAAAGTCCAGTCAGGACATACAGGGAATTATTTTAAAAATTCTGCACCTCCAGAGAAGCATAAATGTGACTCTTCCCCTGTTGAAAAGCCTCCCCCCGCAGAGCAACTTTTTCAATTGGTCCTGCAACTACGAGTCACAATTTTGGGCCGTTTGCAGGAAGCACTATCGCAGACACCACGGTCTGTTGCAGTCGGGTGCAGTTAGCAGCGGAAGGGGTGCAAGTGATGGAAGTGATGGAAGTGGTGGAAGTGGTGGAAGTGATGGAAGCGGAGGCGTGCCTGTCAACGCCCCAACCATCTACGACATCAACCATGTTTACCTGCTGTACTGCTTTGACAAAAAATTAGAGGCACACAGAAGTAACCTTCCCCAACAGAATTCCCTAAATGAGAACATGCTCTCTTACCTCTCTTATGTCTCCCCACGGACGTTCGACCCGATGAGGGACACGGCCAGCGCAGACCAACAGGAGAAGAAGAACTTCCATTGCGTCGATGCTGTACTAACCACGGTGGAGCTAGTCGAGCTGATAAACGACACGGAAATTGATTTTGTGTCGCTGCCAGAGATGCCTGTTGATAGTGTGTACGACCTTTTGCGGGGCACCATGAAAGGGTTGCAGCAAGATAAGACGAAAAGGGTTCCCGACAAAGCTATCGCGGGGGAGACGCCGTCCACGACAAACGCCGAACGAACTGCCACCCGCAACCTGCATCAACTGCACGGAGTGAGCGAACTGCGCGAACTTTACGAGCAGCTCTCCCAGTACACACTCCGGTGCAGCAACATAAATAACATTTCCATGGGCTACGGAGAAGAAATGTTCAAATATGTGTGCAGAGAAGTGTTCAATTTTGAGGTGCACGAGAAGGAGTTCGATTTCAAGTATCACGACATAGTGGTCTTATCCCTGTTGGAAGGAGACCACTGTGTTTTCAGGGTGATCCTGTCATACGGCTTTAAGAGTATGTATAGTGTTATCCGGAAGGTGAAGGAAGGCAAAGGGGTGAGCGCACCACGGAGAAGTGCACCACCCAACCCCCCCAGTGGGGCAACAAAATACCACGTACAAATTACATACAATCTACATTTCACAGGAAGAATCGACTACATTGAATTGATGGCATGCGAAAAGGGGTGCCTCTTCGGATGCGCCCAGAACATTTTTTCGGAACGTGTCCATAGGCGCACCTCCTGCCTATGCTACAACTCTCGCATTTTAAAAAAAATCGCGCAGCAGGAGGTTATTAAAAATTTTGACTTCCTCCGTTCAAATGAACATAACGATGCGCAGGGGGGTGGAGGACAAGCGGAAGACGAAACAGGAGGCATTATCTGTGCCTGCGAAAAGCACACACGGTGTGATCATCACGTGCAAGATGTAGAAGCCTCATCGATTAACCAAGGGGAAGTACAAAATGGTTACGAACTGTTTAATCAGAAAAAAGTGAACACAGAAAAATTGTTTCAAAAATTGTATGACACCATGCATAGTGACCAACTCACGGTGTATGTCAATTCGAGCAAATGCGATAGGGATATAAGTGTCGAATCGTTTTTAAAAAACATCAGCAATTTTTTCAACACGGAAACTTTCCACATTCTTAAGACTTCCTTTTCTTCCAAGAAGAAGGCAGACATTATCAATTGGTGAGTGCAGACACAGCAACCCTCGAATAAAAAAAAAAGAACAGAACAAGAGTATACAATGTCCCCCTGCCAGACTGCCTTTTCCGGGCGGTACGCTTTTCCGTCCCATTGAGAATTTTCGTTTGTTTGCAAATATAGGGGATACTTTTTTTTTACACCCCAGGAGTGATGCCGCTTGTTCATGCGTACGTGTACGTACGCCCTTTTCGAGTGTATTCCCATATGCACGCATTTGCTTATGCGGCAGACGCCCACAAACGTCTGTTAACATCGTAAAATTGTGAAGTCGCAAAAGGGAAGGTTCATTCAAAACGTACGAGACTTAACCTTGTTTAAAAGGGGAGGGGGTGTTCTTCATAGGGATATTTCTTTTTTTCTTTTTTTTTTTTGCTATTTTTTTTTTTTTTTTCAGTTTTGTAACATTTTGCCTGACCCGTTCATACGGATTTGTTCAAATAGACGAATTAAATAGCGCAATTTTTTTTTTTTTTTTTTTTTTTGTGCATGCATCCGGTGCGGCTTCACCTTTTAGCCGTTACAACTTTGCAATTTTTGAAAACTAATGTGACAACCATGCTGTTAACGTATCCCTCAAATGAGGTTTAAAAACTGCCGCAAAGTGTGCGCGCGTCAGTGTATTTTTCCCTGGACAACTTGGCGCGCCTGTCTGTGTGCAAGTTTTCCCCACTTTGAGGCAAAGGCTAGCGCGGAAGGGAGCCCCCGTTCGATGTGTACACCAACCGAGATAGTAAACGCAACGGTAGCGACTCCGTGTTGAAGGGAAATGCCCTTTTGTTCGACAGGCCCCATTTTAGCCCTCTCTACGACACTATAAAACGTACGATTTTTTTTTTTTTTTTGTCTTACTCGAATTGTTCTCAAGCGGTTCGCCCAGGTGGGCAACAGCAGAGTGTCCGCACCCCCATGAAGGCTTCTAACCGCATGAAGGCCGCTAACCGTATGGAGGCCGCTAACCACATGAAGGATGCCACCCCCCTGCGTATGCTGAACGACATGCTCAAGTGCGACCCCGCGAAGAAACACAGGAGCAAAAACAAAGTGCGCGAGCGGCACGCAGAGAAGGAAGTCAACAAAAAGTACCTGAACAGATCAAAGCAGATTGGCCACAAATACATCGAGCAGGTGATGAGCGAGTGTGGAGCAGACGACCTTACAAATGATTGGGACAGTTTCCACACAGGAGGAATGCCAAATGGATTGAAAGCATCTCCCACTATGAGGAAAGAAAAAAAAGATATTGAATTCACCCCTGTGTCTAACGAAGAAATAGACCCTGTGGCGTGTAAGGTGAAGGGAGGAAATTTGTACGAAGGCACAGCAGGCGTACTGAACGAAGTGGTAATCGAGACGGTTAGCAAAACAGGGGAATGTATTTACGTGCAGAACTACACATTTGAAGCGTATGTGAAGCAAAGGGAACAGGTGGACCAACTGAATTACCAAAGGGAGTACATACAAGAAGACAACCGATGCGACTTGTACATACGAAACAATTTGTACAATCAATTCCAAATAGAAAAACATCAGACGATAATCAATTCAGATCACAATAGGTATAATATTAATGCTAACTTTGCAAATTACAAGCATGTGGGATGTGAAGAGAGGGAAGCGTGTCTTTGGGGAGACACAAAAAGGGGTGAACACCATATTGTTGGTGTTACTGAAGGGGGGAAGTGGAAAAGTGGTTCTTCTTGTCGTTCACCTGTGCGTAGCGGTAGGGATCAGAGGGGGGAAAACACTTTCACAGAAGAATCCTCTGCTCATTCAAACAACGCACAAAATCAAACAATAAGAGAAGGATACATATTCGAATCCGAAACGTACGACAGTGAAAACATGAAATTGATACAAAATAGTTTTAAGTGTAACATTAGGGATTTAAAAAATGGGACCTACGTTGTGACGTATAACTTGGGCAGGTGCGGCTACTACTACTTGTCCCTATTGTTCAAAAAAAAAATCGTTGCGAATTCCCCGTACCTCATTTGCATAAAGCCGAACGTGGCGTACGCCCCCAACTGTGTGGTGTACAAAAGGGTGAGCGGTGGGATGGTCTTCCCGAAGATCAAAAGGGTGGAAGGGGGAAAAGAACGGAAATTATTACCCACAGGTCAAGGGTTCAACCAAATCTATAACGATTCCCTATGTGCAAACTCGTTTGAATTAGCCCACTCCGATTTTTGTGAATGGGAAGAGCGTAGCAGCGGCTCTTCCTCCTCGGAGGGGCTCCTGTCCGACGGCGAGCGACAGCGCCGCATGGGCGGACACGATGAACAAGTAGGTGAAGAAGAAGATGGAGAAGACCCCCCCATGCACATTTTCAAATGCGACGATGGAAGGCACGATGAGACGCACAAGCAGTATGATAATTTCTTCATCCAAAGTTACGACGCCTACGGGAATGCCATCTCAGAAGGAGGCGACTCCTTTGAGGCGAACGCCCTCGGAGGGGTTAAAATCGTTAGGGTCAACGACCTGCAAAATGGCTCGTATGAAGTTATATACTCCTACATAAGGTCAAAAATGGCAACAGATGAAGAGAAAGGTCCAATCCCCTACAAACAAATAAACGTAACGCTAAACGGATTGCATGTGAAGGGCTCTCCATTCAGAATTGTTCACAAAAATGATAAACAAATGGGTTACTTACAAAGAATAAAAAACTTACTGCCCATAGATGAGGTGAACCCAGTGGACCCTGTACGCAGTCTGCACAGCATAATGCAGTCTTATCGGTATGTGAAGGAAAACTACCTGGATGAGCACAAAGAAAGGTATTTTATACAATTGAGTCCGTACTACCAGAGGGAGGAGCTGAACAAAATACTTCGCAAGGTGGACCCTAATCTCGTATCCCTCATGTCCATACCGTTGCGGCAACAACTACTTAACCATGTGATGCATATGAATAACGACACCAAAATGGTAAAGTTGAAACAGGTCCTCTTTAAAGAGCTTTTCGTAACCCTAGGGAAGATGGTAAACTGCGCGAGTAGCTACTTTGATCAAGTGGAACAGGACAAAGTAAACCTTCTACACGACAGACGCACACAAGATGTGAGCATCCGAGAAGCTAATGCAATGTATGAATCTTTGAAGGAGAAGAATGTCCACTCATTACCTTTCGACTTTTCCATTAAGGATATGAAATTGTACGAAGAGAAGTTGGCTCTTAAAAAGAAAGAGCTACTAGAGAAACAGACTCAGCTGATAAACAGGTACAACTCCATCAAAGGTAGGGAGAAGAAATTTTACGAGGAGAGGGAACAGATCACCAACCAACTTACTCAAAAGTATGAGTTACACCAGGCCATATATGAGCATTCCCATCGGGCTTTGATTCACACCAACGGCGCCTTGAAGAAAATTACCATCAGCAATATTAAGCGCAACTGCTCCGCGGAGCGACGTGTGCTCGGCGGCAACGTGGGCCCTGATGCGGCCGCGGCAGATTTGAAGCGGCTATTATAGTCAAGCATTTCGCTACACATTTCCTTTTGTACCGACTGCGCCGCCTCTTTAGCGAGCGCTGCCCCGTCCGAAAAAAAAAAAAAAAAAGGTAAGGATAAAACTGGGGTGATATCAGGCTTTCACGAGAAGGGGCAAAGCTACAATCGATGCACCTCGTGGTTGTCCCTCTACAAGGCATTCACCACACTTGTGAACGTCCACAAAAAAAAAAAAAGTGGGGACCCCACTTTACCTACATGCATCCTCCACTGCGAGCGCCAACCCGGTACAAAAGTGAGGACATGGAATAGCGCACTGCTGTTCATCAGTAGCCGCTGCCAACATACCCGCTTGTTCATGCCAGTGCAGCGGAAGGGGAACAACTCCCCTTTTTTACATTAACGTGATCGGACATGTGCGCGCCCCCTCGTTCAGAGAGAGCAACTGGAGGGGAGGGACTTATACAAAAAAAGGGATGCAAAAAAATGAGGCAGGAATTTAGTTGGCCTAGGTTGCTAGGCTTGCCCAACCTGAGTCACCTCCGCCGCGTCGCGCGGTTCCCCCCCTGTCGCTGCTTCTCCACGCGGTGCAGTTTGCCGGGGAGACTTGTGGACTACTCCCTGTACCTCGTGACGGACGACAAATTCTTTACCGATAAGCAGAATGTGTGCAGCACGCTGCTTGGGAAGGTGCGGGAAGGAGTTCTTGGGGGAGTGGGGTTGGTGCAGCTTCGACTGAAGAAGGCAGAGGACAGATATTTCTACAACACAGCCGTAAGCATGAAGCAACTCCTACGTAAATACAAAGTCCCACTAATAATAAACAATAGACTGGATATCTGTGTAGGTGTAGATGCTGATGGAGTGCATGTGGGTAGAACAGACCTCCCCATCAAAGTGGCAAGAGACATTTTAGGAGGAGAAAAAATAATCGGGGCAACCATAAATTTTAGCAATGATGAGGACATTCAGATGGCCCTGAACAGCCGTGTAGATTACATAGCGCATGAACACACATTATATGAATCCACGACGAAGAAAATTGCAGCTTCGCATCACGAGGGGATAAAGGAACAAATACGCAATCTACTGTGTAGGATAAAACATCTTCAAGAGAGAGGGAAAATTTATAAGCCAATTTTAGATTCAGAGGCTCCACCTATTATACTCATTGGAGGCATTAATACTAACAACATTGAGGAAACTATGACCCATTTTTATGACTCCTGTGCAGGGGTTGCAGTTGTGTCAAATATCATTGGAGAGAAATGCAACTCCTTTTTCAATTCACTCAGGTTAAGGTTTGTAATAGATAAACATAAAAAGGGTTACAATGATGCATTTGTGAATTTGTGCATGGGCTTGTTGCGTCATTTTTTTTGGACCAACTTAGAGCGCGACATGAAAGGGGTGCACACTAGCTTGATTTGGGGACCACCCGCGGAGACACCACAGAGAGAGGCGGCAAAAGGGGACACTTTTCGATTAGCTACAAATGTGGACGTTAAAAAAAACGTACTCCACTTGTTTGAAAATAATCTTGATTTGAAATTTGTGCAATTGAATCAACCCATTGTGTGCGATTCCGCTGTGTGCACTTCCGCTGCGGGGGGCAATTTTTTCCTATTCTGTTCGAGGCGCACGGGTGTAGCGACAGAAGCAATCGAAGCGGGGGGGGAAGGTTGCGGCCTCCACGGTGAAGGGAAAAAAATGCACATTCCGCACGACCCATATGTCAGCAAGTGGATTCAGCAAAATAAAAAAATTGCAAACGGGGTCTTCATTCTTATAGGCGAGGATTTCTTAACCCTATTCCGAAAATTTTTGGCACCTGAATTTTTCCACATGAACAATTTTGTTCTAATCACGAACAGGGAACAAAGCGGCTGGGAGACGCTGCGCTGTGACGCGCGCGGCGCTTCCATACAGTTCAGTAATAACAATTTAATCAATGTCGCGTTGAAGAATATCCACGTGGACAGTGAGGCAGGGAACCGCTTTGCCATTTTGCTCTCATATTTTTTAATGGTGCAGCAGAAGATGAAGCAGGAGTGGCCCCAGTTTTTAACCCAAATTGTGGGGGAGGGAGCAGCATCGGTGGACGCAGGGGAAGAGGGAAAACTTCTCAAATTAGCCGCTGCGGTGAACATGTCGTTCGAGGTGCTTTCAAATGAGCACACGTGGTTGGCGGCGTTCTCCACGTAGGGCATTTTTTTTTTTTTCTACGTGCGTGCGTTAAGCGCGTCTGTACTTGTTTGCAATCCGTGCTTTGGATTTTTTTTTTTTTTTTTTTTTTTTAATTTCTCTCTCCTTGGGTCGTGGAAATTATCTGACGGTGTTCATTTTGTGCACCATCCGCCTGTCCGCCCGTGTGTACTTTTCCCCCTCCAGTTTTATGCCCCTTGTAGTGAAAGGGGCATAGTTTGTGTGTTTGTCCCCCCTCAGTGGGACTAGATTTATGCTGCGAAAAATCGAAAAACCTATTTATACACTCTCTACCCGCTGAAAAAAATATTATTCAGAAAGGAACCATTCCTTTTTTTTATCACCTCTTTAGATCAATTTTTTTTTTTTTTTTCTAGCTAGCTAAAACCGCAAAACGGCTAGTTACGTGGACAAAAAAAAAAAAAAAAAAAAAAAAAAAAAGAGAACAACTGATGAACAAACGAACGGATAAACAACCCATTAAACATGTTAACCTATTAACCTACAACGCTCCCCACGGAAAACTCGTTATTATTAGGGGAAAACGCTCAACGTGCTTTATATAGAAAAACGCCCTGCGAAAACATTTACAAAGAAGTTGCTATATATATAATCGCTGTCGTACCTCTGTCTATGTTCACACATTTGGAAACAACATCATCAATACATTAAAATGTTTCCTCCTCACACACACTGAGTTCCTGCTCGGTCAGTTGCGTGTGTGTACTGGGGTTGGATCCGTTTTACGTGTGCCGGTACACTTTTCTTTCATTACTGTGTGTACTCAAGTGTGTAACATATATCTACATACAGTTACACGCATTTCCGCACATGTTCATACCATTGCGTACAAATTTTTCTCCAGAAATGTTTTCTCCTTACACCTTTCACGAAACAACCTGATGTCGCAACTTTATAGTCTATACATTAAAACCAAAAGATGAAAAAAATGAAAAAGAAAAAAAAAGGAAAAATATAAACAAAAATAAAACAAAAAAAAAATAAAAAAAAGCATAATAAAGCAAACACAAAAAAAAACAATAAAATAAAGCAAAACTAAACGAAACGCAACAAAAGCGAAAAAAAAGCGCGACTTCCACTACCAATCGTGGATTTGTTGAATTTTTTTTTTTTTTTCCACTCCTTTTCTACATGTAAAAATTGGGTAAATCACTTCACAACTGTTTTTGCGCCTTGCGCTAGGTGCGGTTTGCCACAGTGCGTGTGTGTGTTTTTTTTTTCCACAAATTTTCCACACACTGGAGCCATAAAACCCCAGTGTGCATAAACCAACTAAGACTTCAATTTTGTACTCCTGCGCACCACGCCAAGAATGAGGAGCGCAGAAGACACAAATTTCAAGGAGGGAGACATCGTGTGGTATGAAAATCAAGCCTCCAGCCCGGAGGAAGTTGCGGACAATACTCTGTTCACTCTATGCCGCATAATTCACAAGAATGATGACGATGAGGTCATGTTATCCAAGCACAGCGATTACAATGGGTGCATATTTACGAGCAAAGTGCAGAACATACACAAAGCCAACCATCTCTTTACCTTAGACCAAAATGACATGATGAAACTGAAACATATTAACGACCCCGCGCTATTGCATCTTCTGCACGAAAGATTTAAGAACAAAAAATTTTACACAAAAATGGGTCCGCTACTCATATTTGTAAACCCTAATGTGAATTTGAACCTTTGCAATCAAGAAACCATTCGCATGCACAAATTTTCGAGCACACCGACGGAGGGAAATCTGAATGAGTACACCGTTGCTCTTTCTGCGCTACGAAATATGAGCATGTTAAAAAGGAATCAGTCCATTATCGTGACTGGTGAGTCTGGCTCGGGAAAGAGTGAAATCACGAAGAATATTTTATACTTTCTGGCCTACCAAGTGGAGGGGCCTCGTGAGGAGACGTCTGAGCAGCAGGATGTCGCTGGGGCGCATGAGGGGACAGCCAGCGCGCAGGGCGACGAGAGTGAAGGGAACGAAGCGGACGAGAACAACCAGTCGGATGAGGCGAGTCATCCCAACGAACCGAGCGAGTCTAACCAACAAAACCAGGTGAAGGTCGCCGAAATGATAACCCACATGAACGTCCTCCTGGACGCCTTCGGGAGCGCCAAAACGGCGAATAACAACAACTCCAGTAGGTTATCCAAGTTCTTCACCCTGCACATGGATGAGAACGGGCGCGTGAAGTCCATGCACGTGAAGAAGTTCCTGTTCGAGAAGGACAGGGTGATGGGCGGCGAACACGAACGCCAAGGAGAGAATTCCTTCAACATTTTTTACTACGTGCTAAACGGGTCAAGCGACAAGTTCAAGGAAATGTACTACCTGAAGGATGTGACGTATTATAAGATGTTGCGCTCCAGGGGCTCGCTCGGGAATGGACAGATCGTGCCGGTTAGCGGCGACGCGGTGAACGCGAAACAGACCCCAACAGATGAATCGGCCAAGTTTCTTGAATTGCTAAAATCCATGAATTACATTTTTGATGATGACAAGGAAATCGATTTTGTGTTTTCTGTCCTGTCAGCATTGTTACTCCTGGGCAATGTAGAGACAGTGAAAACGCTCCGACAGAAATCTTTATTAAGAAAGAGCATCCTGTGTGAAAGTTCCCTCAACTATGAGCAGTTGCAACATTTCTTAGAAGATTCAAATGAAGATTTAATAATGGATGAAAATGCAAAGAACTTCCTCATAGCAAGTAAGTTGCTGGGTATCGATCCGGAACAACTTGTGAAATACTTCACCGCCAATTACGTCTTCCATGACATTCTACTTATGAAGGTACATAACGAAACGAAGATTCAGAAAAAAATAGAAGCCTTTATTAAAACCACCTACGATGAATTGTTTAACTGGATTGTACACAAGATCAACTGCAAATTTGGAAACCTGATTGGGGGAGGAGGTCATTACTACCATGAAAATGTTGAAGCGAATTATATAAACGTGCTTGATTTGGCCTACTTTGAAAATGGAGAGCAAAATTCGCTCACTCAATTACTCGTCAACACTAGCAATGAAGCGGTGCGTAATATGGTGGTGGATTTTTTATTCAAAAAGAGGATACAGTTGTGTAGGGAGGAGGGGATAGAAGCGGCATCCTCCTCCTCTTCCTCCTGCTTTAACCTGGAACGGCTAGACAATGAAGGGTTATACAATGTGTTGGTTCAGCAAGAGGAAGAGTCGCTGTTCTCCTACCTCGAATCCTTGTCCATGAAGAAAGTCACTGAGAACAGCAACTTGCACTCTTTAATAGTTAAGAAGTTTTCTAGTGGGGGGTACATAAAGGAGGCTTTTTCTTCGATTCTCCCTGGGGAGAATAATGGCCAGCAGTCCTGCTGCTCCTCCTCCTCATCCTCCTTCGTCATTGTGCACTCATGTGGTGAAGTGTGCTACTCATCGGAGCAGCTTGTCAACCAGAACATACACATACTAACGAATAACTTTATTGAGTTGATGAAGAAATCTGGTAACCCCTATTTAGAACAACTCTGTTGCAACTACAATTATGACCCCTGTGGGGACATCGTGGAGGAGAAGAGACGATACAGTATTCAGTCTGCTTTGAAATTGTTTCGGCGTAAGTATGAGTCCAAGAATCAAATGGCTGTTACCATGGCAAGGAATAACTTGGTAGAACTGATGAAGGTGAAGGAGAATACCTTTTGCCACTTTATATTTTGCATGACTTCGAATCATAACAGGAGGGAAAATGCGGGGGGAGAAATTGTCAACTGCTTTGACGAGCGCGTCGTGTTCGACCAGGTGCAGAACATGTCCCTCTCACACTTCAGACAACTCAGAGGCGCTGGGCTCTTCCCCCATGCCTTTTACTTCCAGGAGTTGCTGGACCTGGTGCAGGACGGGGCGTCTAACGAACAAGCGGAAAATGTACAAACGGCAAATGTAGACGCGGCAAATGTAGAAGCGGCTAATGAAGAAGCGGCTAATGAAGAAGCGGCTAATGAAGAA
>NW_012192618.1:138319-153565 GCF_000956335.1 Plasmodium fragile | reverse complement strand
AGCGGCTAATGAAGAAGCGGCTAATGAAGAAGCGGCTAATGAAGAAGCGGCTAATGAAGAATCGGCTAATGAAGAAGCGGCTAATGAAGAAGCACCTAACGAAGAAGCAGCTAATGAAGAAGCGGCTAACGAAGAAGTTGCGGCGGTGGAAGCACCCAATGAAGACTTTGCGGAGGGCGCGGACCAGGATTGCTCCCACGCTAAGCAGCGCGTCCAAGAGATGATGATGTTACGCAACATCAGTAAGAGCGAGTGGGCCATGGGACAAAACAGAATCTTCCTGACCGACTTATCTTTAAAAATTCTTATGCAGAGCAAGTGGGAACAGTGCAGACAGAAGATGCTTCCCAAGGGGTGTGGAGCACTGTACGCTTATCAGAGGGCAAACCCTGGGGGGAGGGACGCATCTGCCTCCAAAGCAGCAGGGTTAATAAACCTAGAGTGCGTAAGAATGAGCCAAATTTACAAGACAGGCGATGCTAATAAGATCTACCAGATGGTGAAACAAGGAATGGCTTCCATGTCTCAAGAAGGGAACAACTGTTTCCACGACATGATGCAATATATGCACCTAGAAAAAATAACACAGTTGTATAACCCCGGAGGGGGTACGGGAAACGACGACACGGGAGATGTCTCGATGGAAGGAGGAGCAGAAGCAGCAGCAGTAGCAGCAGACTCGTACCAGAACCAAGAAGGTGATCCCAATCAAAGCTCAGTACAGATGTGTGGTATTATGCATATATTGAATAATGTGCCTACATGCAATGCTAAGATGTGTGATCTGAATGAGGCCATCAAGGGGTGCAACCCTACACAGGTATCCCTCAACGACAGCTGCACCTGCGGCGTGGGAATGCCTAACTGCTGCACCCAGCACTTACAGTCGGGGGAGATAAACCCGGAGGGCACCGAGGAGCAGAATGTAGTGGCTGACGTGGAAGGGGCACAAATGAACCTGGACGAAGTCCAACATGACGACGTGCAACCTGAGGAAGTGCAACCTGAGGAAGTGGAGGCCGAGCAAGTAGAACCCGAGCAAGTAGAACCTGAGCAAGCAGAACCCGAGCAAGTGGAAGCCGAGCAAGTGGAACCTGAGGAAGTGGAACCCGAGCAAGTGGAACCTGAGGAAGTGGAACCCGAGAAAGTAGAACCTGAGGAAGTGGAACCCGAGCAGGTAGAACCTGAGGAAGTGGAACCCGAGCAAGTAGAACCTGAAGAAGTCGAACCCGAAGCTGCCGACGAAGATGATGCGAACGAAGAGCCAGCAGAGGAAGACTTATCAAATGGGGAGCAGCTCAGTGGAGAGCAACTCAACGGGGAGCAGTCAAATACGCAACTCCAGGAGGATGACCTACCCGAGCATCATGCAGACAGTGACGAACAGGAAGAAGAGATAATAAGCAGTGCGAACAACAATACGGCAGATGCAGGAGAATCACAGGAGAACCAGTTAGATGTGGCAAGTGTTGGCTCTGTGTCGGGTGCAGTAGACGCTGGTGAGGCGAGTGAGGATGCCGCGGAGGAAGCGTTGCAGGGGGTGGAGGTGGTCGATTTAAAGGATGAAGAAGAAGAGGAGGAAGAATCGTTGCATGGGGTAGAGGTGGTCGATTTGAAGGATGAAGCAGAGGCGGAGGAATCGTTGCATGGGGTGGAGGTCGTCGATTTGAAAGATGAAGAAGAAAAAGAAGAAGAAGCGGAAGATGAGCCCAACGAGGAAGTGGTAGACGTGGTAAAGGTGGCGGCGGCGGCGGCAGATGAGCCCAACGAAGAGCCGGTCGATGTAGAAGAGGAGATGCCCCAAGCGCAGGAACTCGAGGTGCCGGCGCTGGAACTGGAGGCAGATGAAGAAGCGCCAGGCGAGGTGGAAGCGGCAGACGAGATGAACCCCTTCACCGATGTAGATGCAACCGAGGAGATGAATCCGTTCGACCAAGTGGACGAAGTGAACCCCCCGCATGAAGAGGATGAGAACTCGACAAAGGACGAAACGAAGAACCCGAAGGAGGAGGATGTAGACGAGGAATACATTGAGTATAATTTGAATTGCTTTAAAGCAGTGGCCTCCAGGAAAATGGGAGAATTAAATAACGCATTACTAAGTTGCGCTGGAGATGAAGTAAATATGATTCAGAATATGCTTGACTGTTATGTATGTACGGAACAAGGGAATCAATATGAGCATTGCTTAATAGAACCCACTTATTGGAACCCGTTAGATGTAGGACAAAACGGGTTCGGACAATACCCCGCAGAATTAAGGAACCCAAAACAGAAACATTTACTGTTGAGTCATTTAAATGAAAAGTATATCACCAACTCAGATGAAAACATTCATCTCATGAACATTTTAAAAAATATGGTTTCTGGCATGGAAAATGTGCATAACAAAAAGTGGAACCTCTTTTTTACATCATGCGATTATTACTTCAAGTCATATGTCTCGAACGAAGATCATTTATGTTTACAACATGATTCGGCCGAATTGAACGAAAAGGTTATGTTCAACGAAGAGTGCAATTATCACAACAAGGAGCAAGTGCATAAGCATAGGTATAGCCCCATGGTGGAGTATTTAACTCTGCCCACAGGAAAGGACATTCATGAAATATGTCTCTCCAATAATGCTTATAAAAGGTATATAAAAAATACTTACAACATTCTTTGCTTCCGATCAAGGAAAGGTTCTAAATTGGATTTCATGAATGCCAAATCATTTTATACATCCATTGAATACAAAAAGGTGAAGACCAAAAACATAACTCATGTACACACAGATTTCTCCTACATGGACGATAAGATGAAATGCAATTTCAAACAACATGTAATTAATGAGTTCATTAATAACCCTAACATCAGCATGGAGGAATTGGGAAACAGCTTGCTCAATTTAGCTACATACTTTTATTATGAAAATCGGGGTTCCTGGTGCGTCTTCGTTTCAAAGAAGCGCGCCTTCACGGGAGTAATCAATATCGTTAAGAATAGGTACATACGCATGACGGCCAAGAATAAGACCAAGAAGTATCACATTGTCCTGTTTGAGACGCCTGTGTGAAGGGAGGAGAAGCGACGCGCGCGCCGTCCGCGTGCCTTCCGCGCGTTTTTTCCTCTTTTTTTGCGTACCTTTTTGCGTACCTTTTTGTGCGATTTTTTTTTTATGTACACCTAGCGCAGTGTGCCTGCCGGGGTGGCCTGGCGAGGAGTCCCGTTCGTCAAAGACCAAACCGGTCATCAGTTGCAGAAGCGCGAAAAACGTACATGACACTTGAACAAAAAAAAAAAAAAACAATGTTACAAGACAAATTTGTACGAAACGCAGAAACGCGGAAAAGAGGAAAATAGGTGGGCAAAACATGTTTGGCAAAAAAAAAAAAAAAAAAAAAAAATTCCCATGTGGACAGAGATCACACTTCCCTTGCGACGTTAAAGGGAGGGGCGTCACGGGGCAACTCCCACACAGTCGCTGTTGCAGCTAGTGTCGATTGTGGACTGTCCCGTGTGCAGTGTGGCGTGTCGCGTGCAATGGGGAGTGACTCACTTGGGGGTCTTCTTATTGGTGTAATCAAAGACAGTGCCGTCATCCGACACGAGGCACTCGCCTGTCATCCTGGCCCGCATCTCGATCGCCAATTTCTTGCTCAAGGTGGTGCCATAGGTGTTGATGCCAAAGTTCTTGGTCCGCTTACAGCCACTGGGGCTTCTCCACTCGGCCCTCCATGCCTGCACAATGCCGTTGATCCTAATCATGTAAACTCCCGCAGGGTTGGAGTTGGCCTTTTCCGTTTTCTCCATTTTTTCCATTTTGGTGTACATGTTCATATCGTCTAGCATCTCCTTTTTTATGCTTCTGGTGAACTGATTTTTCGTGGCTTGTTTATTCCCAGTGTAATAATTTGGGGTAGAAAACTCTTTTGTGTTTGGGTCGAAGGGGGTACCAAGAGGGTTGACCTCTTCGTTTGTTAATGCTTTACTCATGTTTTCACTTGTTGCAGGGTAGTGATGCATCTCGTTTGTTTTGCTGGCCATACCACCTGTGTATAAGTTGTTCTCCCCCGTTTGCTCGTCCGTGCCCGGGACGCACGCGTCCTTTGGGCCCACAAAAAGGTTGCCGCTGCCGCTGCCGCCGCTATTATTGCCGCTTCTAAATGGGGGGGTGACAGTGCTTGCCATTCCCATGTTGGCTCCGAGGGAGTTGTCAATGCCATTTCCGTTGTGTACTCCGTTCGCGTCAGGGTCAGCACCCCCCTCGTTATCCCTTACATTGTTTCCTGCTCCCATAGCAGTGTTACTTAATGGCGCGCTCATGCTCATGTCCACATCGTTCTGGCCACCTTCTCCCCCTCCTCTACCATTGCTCACAACACAATCGCCCACATTATTATTTACCATGTCGGTGGTGCTATTGCTTCCAGCAGGGCTACTCACCAGCTTGATGTTGTCCTTTGCTGCGTTGTTGTTAGTCGTGTAGGGAGGGCTCGTGCTGCTATTCCCATTAGGGTTATTCACAACGTTCATTCGGATGTTGTCACTTTGGGTAGTTATTGGCATGACGTTGTTGTATACTCCGTCCGTTCTGGGGTATCCTTGAATGAGATCACCTCTACAGAGATGGCTCCTGTACAGGTCCTCCCTATACAAATTGCTCTCCTTACACTTGGAGTAATTGTTCTCATTGACGTAGCCATGTTGCTGCACATAATGTTGATCATCGTTGCTGGTCTTGGGAGGAGTACCGCCCACCCCACCACCACCTGCTCCTCCAATCGCTTTTCCATTCGCCCCACTGTTTATCATGTGTGCATTTTTCCCATCAACAGTGCCAATCGAGTGAGTGGCGTCATCTATACTATTGTGCCCTACGTCACTCTTGTCCCCCTGATTCAGGTTATTCATCCCGGCTGTTGTAATCAAATCTGTATTCATGGCTGCGGCTCCCTTCCCTGCATGGCTCACATAATTGTGTTTGGTACTGTGATTAGAATTCTTCACCATTTCATAGCTATCGAGTCCAGTTATATCATTAGACGATTCTGCTTTCATCACACTACAAGACGAATGATGTGTCTCCTTTTTACCCCCACTGTGGTTTTTCTTATAATCGTGCTCAAATTTCTTCCTAGCTTCAATAGCCAAATTTCTGGCTC
This sequence comes from Plasmodium fragile, assembly GCF_000956335.1. Classification (NCBI taxonomy): domain Eukaryota; phylum Apicomplexa; class Aconoidasida; order Haemosporida; family Plasmodiidae; genus Plasmodium; species Plasmodium fragile. Next base: position 148,418 of record NW_012192618.1, on the reverse strand, counting down.
TCTCCTCCCCAAATTTGTTAATGGAAAAATATCTTTTCTCCTGCTTGCCATTGGAGTACCAATTAGCACAGAAGGCTTTTTTTGAGTCCTGATAAAAGACCCCCTGGGGGAGAATAACTGAATTCTCCATCTGATTTTGATTCGCTTCATTCGACTTTTTATTATTTGATTTTGCATAAGTGATTACATTGTCTCCTCCTTTTCCACCTGCACATTTCGCATTGCTATTTTTACCTTTGTGCTCCGTTGTGGTAGTTAGGTTGTTTTCCCTATTTGCTCGATCCCTTTTCGTTGTCCCCATCTGGTTGCAGTACTCCAAGTTCATGCCTTCTTCTTCTTCATCATCGCCGTCATCCTGGTCATCGTCTTCGTGCACATTCCTCGCGTGGTGGTTCGCGTGGTGATTCCCATGGTTGTTAATTCTTCTCCTTCCTCCACTAACACAACTGCTGCCGTTCGGTTCATTGTCGTTCTTTTCTTTTGAAACATGTTCATCCTCCCCTGTGTGGTCTGCGCTGGGCTTCCCATCAGGGTAACCACCCTTCATATAATAATCTTCATAGTGCCTGAGGGCGCTGTCCTGGGACAAGTTCTTCGCCTTTCCTCTGCTTCCACCCAGGTCGTTGAGTCCATTGACACTACTCATCCCGCTCAGAGGATAGTCTCCTATCCCTGCACCACTCTCATACATACCACCACCTGCCCGGTGAATCTCATTCCATTCACTGAATATGTTCATATCTCCCCCCCCTTTATACTCGTTCGCGTACTTCCTCGCATAACTATCGTAGACACCACTTTCCTTATTGCACCCTCCACCTCGGGTATCACCTTTGGGGTGGCTAGCTATATTGCGCTTCTTATCATACGCGGCGGGGTGGTAGTCCTCATAATTCATATGGTGCTGATCAAAGGGATACTTTTCCCTCCCCCCTGCTTCGTACTTGTTTGTGGATTCTCCTCCTACATCATTGTAATTGATGGGATCAGGGTAGGGGGGGGGGATGACGCCCTTTTCGTTCTTTTTACCCTCCCCTGGGTTATTATGGGTTTTCAATTTTTTCTGATTCTGCGTTGGAACGTCCTCCTCATCATCATCGTCGTCGCCTGCCGCTGCCGCCTTACCATTCAAGGCATAGTGTTGTTCTTCGTCCTCTTTCTTCATTTTATGTGTCGCTCCCCTTCGTCCATCGCGTCTGTTGGTAGGAGCGTTACTGGACTCCACTGCGTGGTTTTCATTGGTGGCCCTCAGGTACGCGCCTCCACCCCTTCTCGATGTGATTCTCCTGTTTGTCCCGTCCACATAGCTACCGCATTCCACATGGTTAACGCCTTCTTCATTCGTCCCGTTCTTATTGAGATTGGCCGCGTCTTCTTCCTTTCGTTCCCCCGCGCGTGTATACCCCCCCGAGGCATTCGCATTGACGGCCTCTGTCCCATCGTTGTTCCCTCCGCCTGAAGTCACACCGTTAGACACGCCTCCCTCCGCAGTCGCTCCAGCGGTCACTCCAGCGGTAGCTGTGGTGGTAGTCGTGGCAGAGGCCCCTTTTTTTCCAGCGCCCTTTATATGCTTGGTCCTATTTTCAAAGGCGAATCTGGCCTTGGTGGCTAAATTGCGAGCTTCATCCCAACCATAATATTTAATTTTGAATCTTCTTTTAATTTGTTTTCCCTCCTCATACCAGCTGCCTATCCATGCCTTCTGCGATCGGTCAAAGTAGACTCCTCTTTGTGGCTTCAGTTCTGACGCAGACATTTTATATTCATAATTTTCAATCGCATCTACAGCTCCGTTATTCCTTCCCTTGGTGTTGGTTCTTCTAGATCCGTTTCCTCCATTTGCTCCTTTTCCACTTGCATTGTTTCCCCTACCAACGGAGGTACCTGTTGTTGTCGCGGTCTCCAGGTGGTGCAATTTCGTCTTGTCCTTGCTGTGACCTCTTCCATTACCCGTATAACACACCCCATTAAGCTTTGCACCCATGTGGGCGTGTGCCTTGCCATGCCCACCACCAATACCATTGCTGTTGCCATTACCATGCATCCCTGCTTCTGCACCAGCAGCAGCAGCACCACCACCAGTGGAGCAATCCCTCCTTCCATAATACCTACTCTCGAGTTCATAATTTTTCATATAATTTTGATTTATGACTTTGTTTCTCCTTCCCCTTCCATACTCCAATGTGAAGTTGTTGAGGAAAAAATTCACATTCTTTCCTCGTTCTCCCTTCACTCTTATTTTAGTAGATTCGACACTACTAACGTTTTCATCATCATCTTCATGATTGGCTCCACCGACACTACACCCAACGCTGTTGCCACCTTTCATATCTTTGTGTCGTGCACCCTTTACCAAATTTGCATTACCCCCTGCTGCTCCTCTACCACCGAGGTACACATTTTTCATGTGTATTTTTTTCTTCCCATTTAGGTCATGGTCTCGACTGCTTAAAGCAACGCCACCGCGACGACCTCCATCCACATGATCATCATCATCGTCGTCGTCCACCTCGTCATCCTCCTCTGGGTCTTCTTCCATGTCCCCACCACCATTGAGATAAAACCTTTTTAAAAAATTGAATTCCATGGGGTCTTCAGCAATTTGCATTAGACTTGTATTTATTTCTTCGTCAGTCATATTTTCAGCATTTTTTATTTTTTTCAAGAGTGCTCTTTTTTTTTGTATGTGATCAGCCATTTCTTCTCTCCTCTTCCTGGTCAGGTAGCCATGCAAAATGATATCGTCATCTGTGTTGTTCCTTCCATTAAAGAAGCCACCCATGGAATTATTCATATGTTTGTTACACAGCCTGGTCTTCCTATGATCAAGTGATGATACTACATCTTTGTACAAATGAGCAAAGCTTTTATTGTGACTGCTTCCTTTTATAACACCACTTGCTCCTCCTCCTCCTCCTCCAAGGCGGTGATGTCTACGCCTACCACTACCATACCGACCTAACCCATGGGGGGCACTTCCACCACTGCACCCATCCCTACTGTTGCTGTGTTCTCCTTGCACGAGCAGGAATTTCCCCAACTCATCTACATGACTGAAATTATCATTACAATTCTCATTCGGACTAGAGTAGGTAAAGTTGGTTAGGTAGTCACAGAGGTTGCTACTCCTCCTCGAATCTGTGCATCTGTTCATATGGTTACTGGTGTTGAAACATATATTGCCACTGCCACCACTGCTCTGTGCACCATTGTGATTAGACCCCTCAGTTGGGTAGAACCCAGATTTGTAAACGATGGAGTTATACAATGATGATAGGTAATTTTTCATCCTGTCATCATTCGTTTTGTTAATCCTACTATGGCCACGGTGAAAAAACATGCTTGTTTCATTCCTCTGGTTTTCTTCCTCATTTAGGAAGAAGTTTTTGTAAGTCCTGTGGGTATCCTTGTACATTCCTTCCTCGCCTGTTGTCGCAGCTGGTAAATGGCTTCCAGACGCTCCACCGATTACGTTACCCATGTGGTTGCTGCTAATACGCACAGCGTTGTCCACTCCGCAACCGCCACCCCCATCGTCCTTATCACAGCACGGTAACAACCCATTGTCTTCCTCCATGGACGAGGCAAACTGCATATTGTTATCCCTCCTCGAATGTAACAGTTCCTTGCTCAGCAAATACAATTGCTTCTCATGCAACCGACAACCATCACCTACCACTTTGTTCCCACTCGAACCTTCCTGTTCATTCGCATTGTCACTCGCCACGTGATCACAAGAGGGGAAGGAGTTTGCAACCTTACCTTTGGGCAACAGGTAGTTGTTATGCTTGGCGAAATATTTCCTCCATTCATTTTGCATGTCCGTACACATTTTATCTTCCGCACCAGTGTCGTTCTTCTCCTTCTCTAGTAGTTCATACAGATGATACAACTTCCACAAATTATAATTCTTGTCGTGGACATCTTGTGTACATGTAGAACCGTTCGCCGTGCTAAACCCTAGTCCACTTCTACCAATGCCACAGTTGGTACTGGCCCCGTCAACCACATTCTCACATGCAAGTTTCACATCTGGGCATTCATTACTGCTCCTCCTAAGCAGTTTTTCCTGTCCTTGCACTTGTCCACCCTCTGCTATATCCTCTTCCTTAACTACCTGTCCTTCATTCTTATTGTTTAACAACTCTGGGGCCAGATGGTTCCATACATCCATGACGCCGTTACCACCCCCTTCCCCCACTAACCTCTTCACATAAGAGAAGCAGTTGGGTGGAGTACTGACCCCACCATGTGTTGCATCCTGATGGTGCTCACATGCATACATCTCATTGTTGCTCTGTCCCATGCGATGCCTGCACGCCGTTGAGTCATTCGTCTGTCCCATCATCTTCGAGTCAAACAAAAAATTTTCATGAGGCAAACCTTCTAAATTGATTTGTCCTGATTTAATTAAATTGAAAATTATTTTCCCTAACTCTCCTCCACATATATTGCTGCCCTCGTTGTTTTCACCTCCATCCTGTTCACTCATAAGACTACTCTTAACATTTTTCTCATTTAAGATGTTACACAGTTTCGCATGCTCCTCGCAGAAGTGGTTGTGGGTAATTCCGTTGCAGCTGTGAGGAGTACATGCTGCTCTCTCTGCGCTGAGCAAATCGTTAATGTTATTTCCATGCTGAGTGGCCACACAACACATGGGGGAACACATGACATGATGATTATCGTGAAGGCAAACATTTGCTTTATACTCATGTGAGTTGTGTAACTGATTTGCGTCCTTCCATCCTTTGAATGGGTAAAGCCCACATGTCCTGCTAACACTGGTGGCAAGGCCATTACCTGCTGCCTCTTCCCCTTCAAAGGAACTGCACCGATGTAATGCACCTTGTGCTTTGAGCATATTTGCCCCGACATTGTTATTTCCATTTGCACACGTGTTGTGAACAGTCCCGAAGGTCTTTCTCCCCTCGTGATGATCATAGGGGAAGGCCCCATAATGAAGCCCTTTGGAGGTGTCGCTAGGGGGAATAAGTCCGCCACTTGTGTCAACCTGCCCGTGCTTATCGCCACTGCAGAGGTGCAGTCTCGTGCCCCCGTCCTTCTCATAAGCGTTAAGGGGGCCGTCGTGATTGCACGCATTCACTCCGCTGACCAAAACAGCACCCCCTGGTCCTCCCCTGTCACAAAGACGAGACTGTCCACTCACATGAGATTTGCCACAGCAACATTTATCACAACCACCAGGGACCTTAATTGACAGGTACCACTTTAACAAATTAAAAAAATTTTCCTTATTTAAAATGATTCCCTGAGGATTTGTTTTGCCCACGTCACTTACATCTGCATCTATCCTATCGTGATCTCTTTGTTCAATAAAATTGAATTTATTTTTTTTCTTCACTTGTGTTTGTAACGAGGCTGAACTATCATCAAAAGGGATTTGTTCATTCACACCGTTTGCTCTGTCCGTTTCATTATTTTGCATTTTCTCACTAACCCTAGTGACGTCGTTTTCTACCGCACCACAACTTTCCTCGTCTCCATTTTTGCTGCATTGCCGACTACCATCGTTGGCTGGTTCCCCTCCCGACACACCACTGTCATTCGAATTGAGCTCCACGCTCTGGTTTATGTATGCACCATGCTGAATTAGAACCTCTCTAATGAATTCCATCAGCTGGTTTTTGCTTACGCCGTCTTCACTGCCACAGGAGTGTACGACTTGACCTTTCCCGTATGAGCAGCTTACAGTGGGGTCATCCTGATTGACCCCAAAGCTACCATTATGCAGGTTGTTGTGAAGACTGTTTTGCACGCCAAACGGGGCAGAGTGCCCACTGGGACAGACTCCCCCCGAGCAGGGCACCTCCCCATGATGAGCGAAACCTAATTTTTTCATCACCTCCTCGTCCACAATCCCTTTCTGACCTCCCTTCTCCATTATACCCCGTAGGTACTGTAGCGCTGTCTCTTCTCTACGTCCAAGGAGGGACCCATCACCATACATTCCACCAACCCTAGCATTTTTATTGCTTGTCGTGGTCAAAACGCACCCATTTGGTGAGCAAGTGGCAAAGCAATCTGTCTTCTCATTCATATGAATGAACCCTCCACGAAGGAGCATGCTCTTGTTCTTGTGCATAATCTTCCCCTTGTCCACCTCGATCAACTTAAAATGCTCTAGTCTTAACAGAATGTTGTTCATGGTACATGTACTTAAGGAAGACAAAACGCCTAAATTCTTCAGGATGGGAGTAAAGATAATTGCATAATTAAAAATGTCGTTGCAGAAGAGGATGCTCATAACTTGATTCACATAATGCGTAACCATTTTTTTTTTCTTCTTTTTTTTTTTATTTATATTTAGGTGCATTATGGAGTTGTTCATGGGGTTGTTCAGAGAAACGACTCGGTTCTTAAATTTGCGGTGCCCCTGTTCCACTTCCGCTTCATTTGTGATGTGCTTGCTGAGGTAGCCATTGTTCGTAGATTCTGCCACATGGAATTGCTCCTCTTCATGCTGGGTAGCACCCTGAATCGCATCAGTGCCGACTGCTCCACCCGCTGCGACGACGCCGACGGTCCCTACCAGATCATTCGTTTTGTCTAGAGGCAGAGGCAAGGAGTTGGTAAAATGGCTACTTTCATAAACAGAATTGCAATCCTCATAATTCAATTTGTCACAAGCACTAGTCTTCCTCTCATTCGTATTTAATGTGTCCTGCTCCGATACACTCACGCACTGCTCATTAAACATGTTAGATTGATCATACATAGTGGGGTGGACGTTGGGGGGTTTGCTAGTCGTGTCCTCAATGAGGAGGGCGGCTCCCTCTACGCCGGACATTATGCTCGACTGCAAATTGAGTCCGTCGCCACAGCTGGTGATATCATTCTGTTCCTTCCTTGGGCTCTCACCGAGGTCCGAAGTATGATCTGCGTCATCCTCCGCCTGCCCCGTCTTCTCTTGCTGAGCTTCTCCATTAGAATCTTCGCCCTCTTGTACACTCACATATTCGCCTTCCCCATTTGGGCTTTCCTTCCCAGTGGACGCTTCCTCCTTTTTTGTCGACTCTTGCAAGTGGCTTAACAGGGATTTTTTTTCGTTCTTCACATCCTGCTCGTTCTGTTCTGCATGGTGGATATGGCTAATGTGTAATGGGTCATCTGGGTGCGTCTCATCAGCGGGAGCTCCTTCTTCCAGAGGAGTGTACTCCCCCTTGGGGGTCGTGGCGGTCACGTCACGCTCTGCAAAGGTCTCTCCCCCCTGTGCGCCGTCGTCGTGCAGTTCGTCCTCGTCGCCATACACCTTCAACCCCAATTTACGCTCGTACTTATCTCCCTTGCCATTCTCGTTAATCACCGTCTCAATGCTGGTTCGCATATCACTGGGTGCGTAATAAATTTTGTCTTCCACGTCTAGCATGTCTTTCGTGCACAGCATTGCGTCAGCCTCTTTAGAAGCCATCAAGGTGGGGTCGTACTCATGATGACCTTGCTCAACTCCATACGCAGCTTCGTTCAGGCCAACTGCGCCTTCTACAAAAGAAGGCTCATTCTTACTCAGTTCGTTATTTGTACAATTGGCATCAGTGGAGATTGTATCTGTTTTTATTTGCTTATGGGTATATCCATGTAGGTTTTTTTCCTCCCCCAAGCTGTGTTTTCTCTTTAACGATCTTCCAACGCAGTGGGGTCCATCCACATCACGTATCGGTTCGTTGAACCCACAATCCTTTACACCCTGATAAAAATTCCCCCCACCAGATGTGTCATTGTGTTCATTCCTTGTTATGTCACTTGTTGCATTGGGCAACAGTGCATTTACAAAGGGGATGATTTTTGCATTTCCACTTCGCATGGGGACCTTACGGTCTACATTGTTTCTGTCCAGGCCGCTTCTAACAACTCCCCTGATCGGCCCACCGGTCCACTTCTTCCTCTTCATGCTGGTGAGCACCCTGGCGTAGTGCACAATTGAATTCACATCGACATAGGAGCTATTGATGGCCATGATTTTTCTAAAGTGATAAAAGTATGAATCCCCATTGTTGCTGCAGACCCACTGGGGGTTGTACTCCTTCAGGTAGTCTAACACTTGAAGGAAACACTTTTTTATATTGCATAGAAGCTGCTCTACATATTTATCTGCATCTGCATAAGTGAATCCAAATATAATTTCGTTGATGATTTTTTGTTTCAGCTTCTTCCTACGCATTGCATGCGCACTGTCGTTGCTGCTGCTCCCGCCAGTGACGTCCCCCCCAATGCCATAAGCATTCGTAATGTAGAGCAGAAATAGGGGGACGGTTATTTTGATGCTCCCCTGTAGGGTTGCTTTGTCCTTCACCGTGCAGCTATGAAAGGGGGTGTTCATATGGACGGGGTTGTGCATATAGGAGGGATACGCGTGCATATGGCTGCTAGCTGGGTGGGCTCCTCCAACAGAAATGGTGATGGAATTAAGCGCACTGGTGGATATATCGGCGGGGTGGTGGATGCTTCCTTGGGCTATGCCACGAGTGGACCCAGCATGGGGCTGTTTCCCCTCCTCGAAAATCATCTTCCTACTGCAATTTCTCAAGTATTGGTGAATCTTCATTGCAATATTTTTAAAGACATGGTCTAGGTTCTGATCCTCCCCCTTGGATCGGTGTTCCATCTGTGAAGACAAATGGTTGGTGTCTTCCGAGTGATTAGCCAAATGGCAATTGCAACTATTCATGCAACTCTCCATGCAGTTTGCGACTCCCTTATTGAACCCCTCATTTGGGGCTTCTTCATTTGTAGCGTTAGTATAATTATTCCATTCGTCACAGGGGGTGGAAAGCTTTTTGTGGGTGTTATCCTCCGTTTGATCATTCACGTGTATGCCCCCTTGTGTGTCCTTGGCCTCGTGGCCGAAGACGGGTTCACCTGGCAGCGCGTCATCCTTCGGAAGGCAACCCTGAACCCTCAAATAGGCATTCACATCAAATGCTTTATCATCCAAGTTGAGCTCCTCGCCCTCCTGGACGCTCTTTGGTTTGTTCATCAGTTGCTTTAAATAATGCTTAATGAATCTGTGATTGTAACCGTTGTTGAGCTCCACGCCATTTCCGTAGAAGCTATTCTTTTCATTGTTACATGCATAATTGGAGACACCACAAAGGGGATCCTGCTCTCCATTTTGTTCTGCATAATTTGAACTGTCCTTGTACAAAAAGGGGTTATGTTTTACCCAATTCTCTTCCGTCAGCAAGTCCTTCTCACTCATTCCTGTCTTTGTATGAGTAAGGTCACAACTGTCTGTGTGAAGAGAAGTTGCCCCGTTCGTTTTGTTCTCCTCCTTCACATGTGTGTGGTCCTGTTCCACGCCAATCTGATCACTCGCGGATGCGTCTTCACCAGGAAGGACTACTTTCCTTGCTTCGCTCAAGCAGTTGTTGGTGTTGACGCCGTTGTCATTCACGATGGGTGTATTTAAAAAATCAATCACAGAGTTGTTTCTCACCATTCCGGGTGAGCTCGACTCTTTGGGTTCTCCGGTGCCCTCCTCCTCCATGTGTCCATCCACCACCCGCTTGGTGCTTCCCTTCTCGGGGTTGCGATCCAAGTAAAGGTTACACAGATCATTTACGTTCATTAATTTATTTTCATCAATAGTAGAATTAGATGCGAATGAATCTAAATGCTTATTTTGTAATATGGAGGGCACAACATTCATCTCATCCATGTAGTTTTTGTACAGGTCCGGCTTGTTGGCCTTTCCGCCTTCCGTCTTGGACTGCTTCTCCATGGCTTCTTTTTTTTTTTTTTTTTTTTTTTTTTTTTTTTTTTTTTTTTTTTTTGAGGGGACTGCTCCTCCTTGGCAGTTATTCAGTGGTTAGCTTCGATCAGCCTGTATTCACTACTACGCGTTCGGATTCGACGCTGTGGCAGCCACCCACAAACGATTGTACAAATAAAACAAAAATTAAAAATGCTCAAAAAAAAAGGATGGATATAGTCGGAGGCAAAAGGGTGAAGAGACTCTAACATTAGTCATCGCATCTGAGTAGGATGCAACATAAGCAGAATCATCTTCGAAGTATGATGATATGGCTTCTTTTTCGATGTCACAAAAAAAAAAAAAAAAAAAAAAAAAAAAAATAGC
>NW_012192618.1:135719-136924 GCF_000956335.1 Plasmodium fragile | reverse complement strand
AAAAAAAAAAAAAAAAAAAAAAAAAAAAAAAATACAACTAAAGCGGTTAGTGTAATGCACAGAACAAATCTGCCGCGACGTTCGACACGCGTTTGTGTGTGTGCGCACGCGCGGGGTGCAAAACTGCTATCCTCGTGTATGTCCTTTTAAAAAACATCCACTTGGTCGTTGTTCTAATCACTCTGGTGTACTGCTCAAAATGGATAATTACCACTTATGCATGGGAGATGTGCTTTATTTAAAAATTTTTTTTTTTCTCTCTCTGTCCCATGCACTTGATAAAAAATGTGTGCTCCAGAACACTATGATGAACTGATCCAGCTCGTGCAAATAAATGCGCGTACACACTGTTGTATACGCACGTGCGGTAAAGAAATTAAAGCGTCACACAATCAGGGAGGAGAGAAAATAAAAAAAAAACAGGGGGAAGGCAAACAAGCATTCGCGCGCTCACGCGTGGAGTTTACGTCACGAAGGTGTATGTGATTAAATGACCAGGTGGTCTGCTTCAAAATTGAAAAGTAGCATACGAAGGGGCGGTAGTCACGGTGGCAGTTGCAGTGGCGACGTAACTCGTATGCCTTCTGCGCGCCAACAAATAACATGAAGCAATAAAAAAAAAAAAAAAAAAAAAAAAAAAAAAAAATACAACTAAAGCGGTTAGTGTAATGCACAGAACAAATCTGCCGCGACGTTCGACACGCGTTTGTGTGTGTGCGCACGCGCGGGGTGCAAAACTGCTATCCTCGTGTATGTCCTTTTAAAAAACATCCACTTGGTCGTTGTTCTAATCACTCTGGTGTACTGCTCAAAATGGATAATTACCACTTATGCATGGGAGATGTGCTTTATTTAAAAATTTTTTTTTTTCTCTCTCTGTCCCATGCACTTGATAAAAAATGTGTGCTCCAGAACACTATGATGAACTGATCCAGCTCGTGCAAATAAATGCGCGTACACACTGTTGTATACGCACGTGCGGTAAAGAAATTAAAGCGTCACACAATCAGGGAGGAGAGAAAATAAAAAAAAAACAGGGGGAAGGCAAACAAGCATTCGCGCGCTCACGCGTGGAGTTTACGTCACGAAGGTGTATGTGATTAAATGACCAGGTGGTCTGCTTCAAAATTGAAAAGTAGCATACGAAGGGGCGGTAGTCACGGTGGCAGTTGCAGTGGCGACGTAACTCGTATGCCTTCTGCGCG
>NW_012192618.1:123583-129280 GCF_000956335.1 Plasmodium fragile | reverse complement strand
GTCCAATTACTCGCCTTGGTGTGTATGCCGGAGAATTCGAGCGTGTGCACTTACAAGTGTATATACATGCACCGCCCATTCCCATCTACACAGACAGAGAAAAAACAGAAAAAAAGAAACAAAAAAAAAAAAAAAACACGCATATGCATACACCACGGGGGTTAAGAAGTGGTTGGCATGGCGCAGCAGGTGGGGGGATATCCGCGCCTCGATCAAGAGGTCGTCAGCTCTGTTCGTGCGCACGTGCACACGCCTGTGGCTCGAAAAAGGACAACAAAAAAAAAAACAAAATGGAAACGCCTTCACCAATAAACACAACAGTTAAAGGCTAGTTAAAAAACTCACTATGGTGTGAGATTAAAAAAAAAAAAAAAAAAAAAAAAAAAAGGGGGGGGGGAGGAGAATACATCCTACATGTGCTGCTCACCCGCAAGCGGATGGTGCAACAAACAACACGGTGTGACGAGGCGCATACACACGTGTGCACGAAGGGGGGCACTGCTTCGGCACGCCTCACACACACGAGGGACAAGTCTCACACGCAGAGACAACTCTCATCCGAGGAGGTGGTACTCGGGGGAGTTTCCCTTTTCGCACAAATGGACGACAAAATTGACGTACATGTGATGCAGGTTTACACACGGCCCCCTCGCCTCGCTCAAGGGGCGCGCGGAAAACGAGCCCAATGCACTGGGATACTAACACCAGGACGTGCGCGTGCTTCGCGAGGGGCACGCGGATTGGAACAAAACTTCAAAGAGGGATATTCAAAACGGGGAAATTGAAAATGGGAAATTGAAAATGGGAAAATTCAAAGTGGAAAATTGAAAATTAAAAATGGAGATTTACGAAGGCGATTTAAGGAGGCCTTTTAACACGCCACATAAACGCCACTTAAATTTTAAAGTGGAAAACTCACAATGGAGAATTGAAAAGGAAGCCAAAATAAAAAAGCAAAGAGAGAAAAAAATAAATAAAAATAAAAAAATGAAAGCATACAACGAAAGGACTAATTCACCAATAAAAAAAAAAGAAAATTGGAGATTAAAACTAAAAATTAAGTGTCAACGGAAACAGGAAAAAAAACAGAAAGCCAAAAAAAAAAAAAAAAATGGAAAAAACAGGGCAAAAAAAAATGTGAAAAAAATAGGGAAAAAAAAAATAATGCAAACTCGTGCGTCAACTCGTGTCCCAACACGTACACACCTAGTTACGCACAAGCGCGGAGAGACGAACGCATAATAATACGTCCTCCTTTACACACCCACGCGTATGCACAACAAGTCATAGCGGGGTGTGTATGCGCACCACCCCGGGCCGGTTTTAGTTCCCGAACATAAAATTGGATCAAGAGGGAAACGGGTGCAGTGCGCAATGCGCAAAATGGTCTGAACGCTTGTGCATAAAGAGGACATAAAGGAAGAGCAAACGCGGCAGGAGAGGGATTTAAAACGTGGAAAAAGAAACCAAATGCGCTAACTAAAAAATCGCCGCAAGAGAGGACACCAGAGCGACTGATAGATCAAAACGATAAAAGGACAAAGAAGTAGCAAACTGGGGCTATGTGGAAAAATGGAAAAAAAAAAAAAAAAAAAAAAGACGGGCAAGCGCGCATACGGTTGAGTGTGTGAATGTCTGTTTTCATTTCCATTAGTCTGATGGAGATAAAATGTGATTATGCTCCTCAACCAAGTACCATTTTATGCACAGGTTGAAAAGCAAATTGACGCAGTTGCATACTGTGCACAAATGATTGGACGCGGGGGAGGGGGACAAAAAAAAAAAAAAAGAGGACTACACACACATGTGTGTGTATTTTATGTGCACGCACAGACTTGGGTGGAGGCTCCACTTATGCACATGCAAACGGCTATGTAAACCCTCTGGAGGAATCACTGGTGGCTTATATGACAAAACAGGTGGAGGCAGCGAAACGTGAGTAATTTTAATGTAAGCAGCAGCACGCGCCTAGCCAGTCTGTGCTTTACAAACAAAAAGGCAGGGGTGCACATTTTTACAAAAAAAAAAAAGAGTGCAGCAGAGCACGTATGAAAGCAATTCTCCTTCTCTTCATCATTTTCCTTTTTGGTGCCTTACTGTTGATCTTTTTTTTTTTTCTGAGTCAACACAAATGCAGAACAGAAGTAACGCGAAAATAGTAAAATTAGTTCAGGCCCAGGTGCAAATGCATGCTTTGATCTAAGAACACTTAAACGCACCCGCGCACACTCGATTGCACACATGAGATTACGAGCAAGTGACAACTCTCCACTAAACAGACACGTGTGCATACGAACAATTAAGGTAAAAAAAAAATTATTATGACACGGTCATAACTTTTCGCATCCTTTTTAAGCAACTAGCCAACTTTTCGCCTGAACGGGTCAGCAACAAAAAAAAAAAAAAAAAAAAAAAACTAGCTAAAACGTTCCTTCATTAGGCTGCTCACCACTCGGAGGACACATTGAAAAATAGTATCTCATGTTTTTGTTATAAGTAACAACACAGGGTCTTAGTCTATTGTATGCGTCTTATAATGTGGAGGTGGAGTGTGACCCCCTCACAGAAAAAGTTTATTATACCTCCCTTCACGAAAAACATGCGGCAAGGGGGGGCATTCCAAAAAAAAAAAAAAAAAGCCCAAACTGCACATCCGCAAGAGAAGCAGTTTTTTTCCATTAGACTGATCTAGGTCGTCACAGCATTTCGCCTAACTTCGACGTTATCGCGCGAGTGGCCAAATGTGAGTAGGCATTTTACTTTTTCTTTAAAAGGGTAGTTAACGGCTAGTCGTTATTGTCGGCAGCAGGGTGACTTTCACCCACTTGGGGTGAATGCCTGCATAGGGGGCACATGTCCCCCTGCACAGTTTTAAAAAAGGGGAAGCGTTGTGAATGTTTGTGTGGAGGTACCACCCCTGCGCGCTTCATCATTTATGCGAAAAGGGAAATGGATAGGGTGTTCGAATGTGCTTTCCTTTCTGTGCATAGTTCTACTCAGTTTCGTTCCTCGCGCGGCGCTTTGCGCGATCTTGGTCTCAATTGGTGAAGGACGACACATTGGCAATTATACCGCGGCCGGATGGGGATGCGTGTGGCTCCTCCGGAAGGTGCGCGCGCATGCAAGCATGTGTGGAAAAAGGTCAACGCGGTTCACAGCACGTTCGGTCATCACACAATGTTCTGCAACAAATGCTCCGTAAAAATGGTTTGCAATGACGACACGGAAAAAAGCGGCGTCACGCGTGCCGCATCCCGAGGCTTGCCTATTTAAATAATAAAAAAAAAATAATAATAAATAAATAAATTGTAAACGCGCGGTGCTCTGCATGTGAAGGGGCCCACCACATAGTATTGTCCCCTTTGTAATATCCCCTTTTGCATTCTCCGCTTGTGGCTACATTTGAGCTAGTGGAGGAGTTGCCACCTGGGCGGGGGAGTCGTCCGGCCGCCCTTTTGTTTTGGTGACCCGCTTGTTCCCCCTTTTTTATCATTTGTCCGCCTCCGGGCCGATGGTTTTACGTGGAAGCCCTCTCGAGCGCACATCGCTCATCGCGCGTCGCGCATCGTGCATGGCAAAAATACCCCTGTGACTTCTCCACCCCCCACATACCAAAATGTCGCTGAAGCAGAACTGCCGGGAGCGGCTGTTCAACGTGATCGAGAAGATCACCCAAGTGAGCAAGTACGTGATCATGGTGGTGGACCCGAGTGCTCAGCAAGTGCTCTCCATGATTTGCAAGAGCGAGGAGTTGTTGGAACGTGGTGTGTCCCTCGTGGAACAGATTGACGCTAAGCGAAACAAACTACAAGATTTCGATTGTATGTATTTCCTGACTTCAAAATTGGAAATCGTTGAGAGGATGTTAGAAGACTTCAAGGATGAGCAAAATGCAATGTACAAAAATGTCCACATTTTATTTACTTCCAATGTTGGAAAAAAAAATAAAGAAATTTTAAACCTGCTAGCAACTAGCGATTTTTTATTGAAGAGGATGAAAACATGTGCATGCTTCAACATTTCGTTCTTTGCATTTGAAAGTAGAATATTTTATTTGGACCATGAATTAAATTTATATGATTTTTATCCTGTAAAGGATTCAAACATGTTAGGAGACCTTGCGTTGGAGTTACTTTCTGTTTGTGCTTGCTTGAAGAGTAATCCTCTTGTACGTTATCACAATTCTCCTTTGTGTAGAAAATTTGCACACACATTTCACACCTGTGTTAGTGACTCGAATATTCTGAACAAGTCAGGTGGAAACGATGAAGACGTCTTGTTAATTTTGGACCGTTCAATTGACTGTTCCATTTTGTTTGCACACGATTATGCATACCAGAGTCTCTGTTATGATGTGCTACGGATCAGGACACATCAGGGGAAGAAGACTAAACCAGGGGTGCATAATGAAGGGGGAGGTGCTGACCAAGGAGAGGATGCACACACGGTTTGTTTCGAAATTACAAATAATGATAAAAGGAAAGAGATTAAGAAAGCGACGCTATCGGAGGAAGACAATCTGTGGACCAAGTACAGACATACACACATTCAAGATGTAAATGAAATGATAAAAAATGACATTACCTCCTTTACTGAAAAAAATGCAGTAGCAAAAATTAAAAAAAAAAATGTATTAAACCCAAATGAAGCACTACATGCTTTGCGATCCCTTCCTCAATACGAAAACATGATTGAGAAGTACTGGCTACATGTGTACTTATGTGATAACTCCTTTCAAATTCTACAAAAGAAGAATATTGTGCAGGTCGGTATGGTGGAACAGGATGTGTGTTGTAATGTGGATACGTACGGGAAGGAATTGACACACACCAAGAATTGCAAAAGTGTTATGTCCATCATAACGAGTAATGATTATGAACAAGAGGAAAAGGCGAGACTTCTTCTTCTTTATTTTATTAATTATGAAAATGTAAGTGAGTTGGATAAAGCAAGACTTATTGAGTCATCCCAACTTGGTCTCCTCATGGAAAACTTCATTGACCATTTTTTAAATTTAAAAATACATCATGATACATGTAATCATGTGGAGAAACACACAGGAGAAGAAAACTCCTCGGCGACGTGTAAAGTTTCTCACGTGTTGGAAAAAAATAAAAAAAAAATTAAACATTACAAAAATGTTGCAAAGAATGCAAAATATGAACTAAGTCGATATGAACCCAACATCAGAGACATCATCATGGAGTTACATGAGGACACTCTACACAAGGGACAGTTTCCATTTGTTCAGGATAACAACCGGGGGTCCCCTCACCAGGTAAAAGAGATGAACGCCTCAGAAGGGAAGAAGCCGGCAAATGTCACTAGGGGAACTGTGTGGGGATTCAAGTCGGCGGAAAGGAAAGATGCCACACAATCGGGGAGTAGAAAAAAAATTATCATTTTCATCCTTGGAGGGATTACTTTTCCTGAAATTAGGCAAGCGTACGAGTTGTCTGAGCAGCTGGGCGTGGACGTGTATTTGGGCGGAACGTCTCTGCTCACCAGTGAGGTCCTCTTCCAGCAGTTTAGGCGCTTCCCCGGCGGGTAGCACACGCGGAGGGAAGAAGAAGAAGAAGCGCCCCACCTTTACTCGTGTCCATTTTGCCACGTCCCATTTTTTATTTCTTCGTTATTCCGCTCTGCAGTGTGACCTCCCCCCTTTAATCCGTTTTTTTTTTGTTTTTTTTTTTTTTT
>NW_012192618.1:122835-123483 GCF_000956335.1 Plasmodium fragile | reverse complement strand
AAAAAAAAAAAGAGTGCAGCAGAGCACGTATGAAAGCAATTCTCCTTCTCTTCATCATTTTCCTTTTTGGTGCCTTACTGTTGATCTTTTTTTTTTTTCTGAGTCAACACAAATGCAGAACAGAAGTAACGCGAAAATAGTAAAATTAGTTCAGGCCCAGGTGCAAATGCATGCTTTGATCTAAGAACACTTAAACGCACCCGCGCACACTCGATTGCACACATGAGATTACGAGCAAGTGACAACTCTCCACTAAACAGACACGTGTGCATACGAACAATTAAGGTAAAAAAAAAATTATTATGACACGGTCATAACTTTTCGCATCCTTTTTAAGCAACTAGCCAACTTTTCGCCTGAACGGGTCAGCAACAAAAAAAAAAAAAAAAAAAAAAAAAAAAAAAAAAAAACTAGCTAAAACGTTCCTTCATTAGGCTGCTCACCACTCGGAGGACACATTGAAAAATAGTATCTCATGTTTTTGTTATAAGTAACAACACAGGGTCTTAGTCTATTGTATGCGTCTTATAATGTGGAGGTGGAGTGTGACCCCCTCACAGAAAAAGTTTATTATACCTCCCTTCACGAAAAACATGCGGCAAGGGGGGGCATTCAAAAAAAAAAAAAAAAAAGCCCAAACTGCACATC
>NW_012192618.1:108566-118859 GCF_000956335.1 Plasmodium fragile | reverse complement strand
TATGTATGTATGTATGTATGTATGTATGTATGTATGTATGTATGTATGTATGTATGTATGTATGTATGTATGTATGTATGTGCGGAGAGTCCGTCATCCCGCTCCCCCATCTCAATCCATTTCCAGCTATCACCTGCAGCGACCTTGCGTGTGTTAACTGTCTAGTTGGAAAGTAACTTTAATTTGGGCCACGGAGGCCGATTGAGTTATAACTGCGCCGAGCTATTCTTACGAGATCGGCCCGAGTTTAAGCGGGCAGTTGCCATTCTCCCCCTCCCCTTTTCCCTGGTAACAAATAAAATGGTGGACGGACGGGGGCCGCCTTTAAAGCGAACCGCAGGGACGGGGCAGGAAATCGTTAATGACACCACGCATGTTGAACGAAAAAATGTACACACATATGTACGTGAATATATATACGGGTGAGTAAAAAAAAGGTGAAAAGGGGACGAATTTAATTAGTACAACGGTGTGGCATGACGCGAACGGCGCTAAACGCTGCCGCCGCCGCTACTCCTACACAGCGTGCTCCTGAATGTTCCTCTCCTTCTTAAACGCCTCGATCCACTGGCTAAACTTCCTATTAACATAGTGCGTCTTCTCACTTTGGCCTCGTTTGTCACAAACGTTTGTGTTCTTCTGCTTGGCTTTCTCCATGACGGAGTAGAGGCAGTCGTTCCACTCCTTGAGCAGGCCGTACTGGAGTTTCACTCGGCCACGACGAGGAGTGCTTCCTTGGGGTGATGGTTCATTAGCTGTTCCCTTGTTAACCCTACCACCGGCACTCCTCACTGCAACCCCATCGTCTGGAAACCATTCAAAGGGGATTAGATAAAACGGTTCAGAGTTAATGTCGAATAGGATAAGAGAACTCTTCACTCGTTCCGCTTCAGTCTGATCAACATGAAGGAATATATCCTGACCCGTGTGAATTATAACACTAGCCTTTTTACTTCGTGAGAGTTCAATTACGAATGGGTAATAATTTTTTCTTATTATAATGCATAAGTCCAAGTTTGTTAATTTGTTCAGCTCGAAATTGGGGTCTTTAAAAAAAGCTATAAAATAATTGCTGTACAAGTCAGGTGAATTTAGTACATTGTGTAACACCCCTCTGTCGTAGACTCTACAATAGTGTGTGTATAAGAGATCGTTTTTGAAGAGTACGTTGTTATTTTTTAAATGGAAAAGGACACAGTAGTACTCGTCCCAGTGTCCATTTCGCACGTTGAGGTAAAAGTATCCTCTCTTCATAATTTGAATATCATATATATCGCTCTCGTGGACCCTCCTATTTGCACTGCATTTCATGTGTTGCTTAATTTTGCCCACGTCCAATGGGGTTAGTAGCTGGGTGGTCTTCCGTGGGGAGGAGTTCGCATGAAGGTGGGACGCCATTTTTGCAGTGGAGTCACCGACCAGGTTGGCGGTACTGCTGTTGGAAGTATCCTCCCCAGCCGTACTATTACCCTCCTCCGTCCCACTTCTACCCATGGCGGTTAAAATGAGACAATTTATTCTGTCCAGTAGCTTCATCTTCGGGCTGCTCCTCATCTGTCCTCCTTCCTCTGCGAAGAGTGTTTGTATGGACTCGAGGTTCGTCTCGTCAAGGCCACCAACAACCATTCTACCACGGGTCCCCCCCATATGTGATGCTTGTCCATCTCTCCTCCTGTGTGTCTCCGGGTGATTATCTGAACCCACTTTTGAAGCTGCCCCCGCAGTTGATGCTAACGACCCTGTGCATGCATAACCTGCTGACACATCCGCCTCAATGGGGTAGATCAGTCTCCTAATTTTATTCATTTTATTTGAAAAGCTATGAAAAATGTTTATGTATTTATTATACACGTTGAGGGTAAGGACCTCATTTTCTTCCTCTAATGGGATGGTTGTATGAACAGATGCAGATGCACCCCAAGAGCTATTCTGAATAAACTCTCCTCTTTTGTCTAATTGGCTTGATGCATCTCCATCCTGAACACATATGTCATACAAAAAAATATATTCGGACCCATCGAGCTCTACCGTCTCTTTGTAGGTCTTCTCTAGAACCTCATTTAAGTATGTAAATGTATTTGTCCCATTCATGTGATAATTTTTTTTTTGAATCCCCTGGATGAACACTCGTTTGTTGCTACTACAGAGGTCATAACTTTGGTCCTTCGCTAATTGCAATTCACTGCTCTCTGTGCACGAGTTGCAAGTTTTATCATTATCTTCCTTCCCACTTGGACCTCTCTTCATGTCCCCATCGTGCTCGAGGCCACTTTCGCAACTGCGCTCCGTTTGAGTCACGCCAATGTGGTGGCTGTCCATGGAACAACTCCTCACATGAGTGACACTCTTCTGAGGCATCTCTTCCTCCTCCTGCACCTCCACCTTCCTCCCCCCGTCTGTACCATTTCCAATGTACATAGCGCTAGAGGGGAGGTCTTCACGGAGGTTGATAAGTTTTGTGACTTTACACAGGTTCACGGAAGTGGAGGCGCTCATCCTACTGCCCCATTCTGCCACACGGCTTGTGTTGTTGCTTGCATGCATTACGTAGTTGGAGCTGATTCTTCCCAGGGCACAACTTAGCGAGGTCTGCCGTGTGTATGAGGAGTGCCCAGGGGTGGGGGAGCGCCCCCGCTCCCTCGGCCGGGCAGCTACATCAGCGCGGTTGTTTATGTTTGTCCTGTGCGTGACGTCAGTTTGGCTCGTTTTGTGTGTGACGTCCGTTTGGCTCGTTTTGTGTGTGACGTCCGTTTGGCTCGTTTTGCTGGTTCCTCCTACCTCTTTCTTCCCCTGTGCTTCCTTCGCTTCGCTCGTTTCGCTCGTTTCGCTCACTTCTCGCGCTTGTCCCGTTTCTGCCACTTCGTCCACCCGCGACCCCCCGCTGGAATAGGAACAAATGGTCTCCACGCTCGAGACGCTCATTTCCCCCTTGATCGAGTTGTCTTCCAGCGAACCAACTGCTCGTCCGTTACATCCATCTGTGAATGAGAGGAAAAAGGAAGAGATGACAGAGGGGGTGGGGTGTGCATAAGTTAAGTCACGTGTTAATAAAGGAATAAAAGAAGTAATCGCACCAGTGTTGGCACTCTCGGGAGCATTAGACCCATAGTGCGCATGGCTACATCTTTTTATAATTGTAACGAAGGAACGATTGCACCGATTTGATGAGCTGACACGACGCGGCAAAAAAAAGAGGCGATGTTTCAGTTCGAGTGTATGCCAAAACTGGGTTAAACGTTAACAAGGCAAAGGTGTGCAAATTCGAAGGGGGACAACTACACCAGTTGCGCAATTATTCACACAACAAACTGTTCATTGTATTGTTTTTATTCGTGTCTGTTTTAATATATTTGCGTGGGGGGAGGCGGGGGGAAGAAAAAAAAAAAAAAATTGTCCCATTTTGCACTTTGATCACCTGAACGGCAATTTTTTTTTTTTTTTTTTTTTTTATTTATTCATTTTTGGCTAGTTCGTTTTTACCTGCACAGTGCAGATGAATTTTTGCATAACTTGTCACATGGCCTCTGTGTGTTAATCCAATCATCAATCTGATGATTCATTGTAGTGTGTATCCCACCATTTAGCGAATTCTCCGCTTGGTGTTGCCCCCGCAATGTGTATTCATTATGCAAATGGTATGGGCTGGGGAAGACCCACTTCTTCTTCCTCCCCCCTTCCCCGCAAGGCTGGCACGGCTGGCATGGCATAGCATTTGTCCAACAGGGGACGTGACGAATGGGATGAGTTCATATTGTGACAACAGGTGCGGTTGGACAGGTGCGCCGTCATGTCTGCTGCTTTGTATGATTTGTCGCATCGATATATCCCTCCCATTCCATGCTGTGTGCGCTGCCCACTTATTCCTCTTAACTTTTTATTTTTTTTTTCCCGCCTTACCTTTTGCGGGGTGCTCATACTTGGTAGTGACGTCCTGGAGCTCCTCCGTCTGTGTGTGTTTTTCGCGCTGCTCGAATTGCATTTTGTCAATGTTAAAAAAAAAAAACAGCGGGGAGAAAATTAAAAAGGAAATTAAAAATAACAAAAAGGGCCCAAAAAAGTCCTTCACAAATACTTCCACAATGTGTTCAGAAATCATTTATGGACACGAAGGTGGTGAAGGGTTTGCACGATCTCTTAAGGTGAGCTCACCCCCAAGCTGAGCTGTGCAGTGAGGTGTTCCAGGGGCAAGTTAAATTTGCGCAGGAACGGTCATGTGTGCTTTTCTCATGGAGCAAGTGGACAAAAGGGAAACTGCGAGTTCGCAACAAAGCGGTGGGTACTCCGCCGAGGGGGGGGCTCCCATCTACAAAAAACATTTGCGCGCAAGCTCGTGTAGGGGCGCGTGTGCAGAAAAGTCCATTGCGAGGCAACGCAAGGACAAAGCTGTCACATGTGTGGTTGGTGAAACGGTGGAAAAAAAAAAAAGAAAAATGAGAAAAAAAGAAATAAAAGAAAAACACAAAAAAAAAAAAAAAAAAGGAAAAAACACTGGTGCCGCAAGAACTTCCAACAAGTGACAGATCAAAAATCGGTGATTTGTTCTACCGCGGGGTGTAAGGTTGCTTTGGGGAATTATTTCTTCCCGTTGTTCTTTTCCTGTTTCCCTGTTCGTTCCTTTGTTCCTGTTGCTTGCTTGCCTGTTGTTCTTTTTTTTTTTTTTTTTTCACGCCGCGCTATGCCCCCTATCTCTATGACGCGCCTTTGTGTAAAATCGACGCTGATGATGTGTAATTTCTGTTGACAATTTTTTTTAAGCGCTCCAAGTCAATTCGCCAAGGGATCCATCGAACGCGACATCTCTCTTTCTCTCTTCGCTGCCAAGCGTTTGTGAAAATAGGAAAATTATTGCACAGTGGTTTTTATCCTCGAACGGGTGCTATATTTTTGTGTTGTTGCAAGTGGGCAGAATTGAATTGAAGGGGCCCCCCCCCCCAAAAAAAAAAAAAAAAAAAAAAAAAAAAAAAATACACCGCTTGGGCTGCTTTTTTCCACAAAGACGAAGTGGCCCTTTCCTTCACTCTGCGAACAGCCAAGTGACTCGCCCTTTTTTTTTTTTTTTTTTTTTAAAAATGTTTTTTTAATTTGCGAACATTTTGATGTTCGAACAAGCGTTGCAGTTACACCGCAGGGTGGAGGGGAAAAAAAAGAAAAAAAAAAAAATGGAAAATAAAAACAAACACGCGAGGGAACAAACAAACAAAGCGGTCCACCCCCCACCACGGTCCAACTGCCTTGTTGTCACAGCGCACCCCTCCCTCAGTGTTCCATTTTTCCCTCACAACGGTTCAGGGTTTAGGACGGCGGACAGGTAGAGTCGACACTCAGGGGGTAAGGGCGATAGGGTAATTTGGCCCGCGGTGTTTTGTTCTACCTTTCTTTGTTGTGTTTAATTTTTGCTCCTTTTTTTTTTTCCCCCCTTCTAATACTCCGTCCTCATCTCAGGGCATGTTACCCATGTCCCTGCCATGTGTTTATAAAAACACTCACCCTCCTTCCCATCGGTATGGGCCATTTCGTGTCGACGGGGGAAAAGTTCTTCCAATTTTTATTTCACATTGGGTGTCTTCCAAGGAACTCCCACCACCACAAAGAAGTTATAAAAAAAAAAATTGTGAGCATGCTGAAAAGGTGTGTGGTCATAATGCATGTATAGGGATTAGTGGAAGTGACCACGGTGGGAATATTTTCGTTGTTGTGTAGGGCACAACACACAATGGTCTTGACCCGCTTCCCCTTTTTGTGGCACCAAGGCGGAGTTGCATAAGGAGCGGAACGGCCTGGAAAAAAAAAAAAAAAAAAAAAAAAAATTTCACCCACAATGTATAATGTGAATCCCGATCGCGGTAACAGCGACCCAGCGAATCTGGGCAGTAAAGCTCCTCAGCAAGTAGCCCCACTAAGTTGCCGCAATACACTGCCCGCGTGAGGCTTCCCACCCAGGGGATACACCTGATGAAAACACTTCGCCCGGCGATGAAGCCCCAGAAGAGGTTAAAACAGGCTTCCCCGTGATGATGGCACGCACGGGATGGGCATTGCCAAAAAATACCAATGAACAAGTTTTCTCCATTAAAACAGAGCCAAAAAAGAGCTAAAAAAGAACAAAAAAAAAAAAAAAAAAAAAAAAGGGAATCCTTTGTAGATGTTGCAATGACCCCTCTTTGTTTGAGTAACCCCCATTTGGGCAGCACCCCCCTCTTTTTTTTTTTTTTTTTTTTTTTTTTTTTTTTTTTTTTTGCTCTGCTCAACGTTTTTTGGGGAAGCATTGTCCCCCCCCCCAGTATTATATAACTGCATCGTTGTTGGTGTGAGGCATCCCGTGCTTGATTAGCGGTCCACTCGTTCTCTCCTTTCTGTGCCAACCAGACGTAGCGTCCTGCGTCCTACCCATGGGGACGTGTGCCCGCCCAACATGTTCCGCTTCTCTGTCCGCTTCTAAATCTGCTTCTCCACAAGTGGTGACTCCCCACCGAGCGGCATCGCCTACACCCCGTTGCACCTGTTCCCCTGAATGATGGAGTCGCTTAACTTCAACATTAAAGTGCCGCTGCTCGAGAAGGCGGCGACTAACGTGAAGGACATCATCTCCCACATTAGACTCAATGACGGAGTGTACTTTGACCCGAGCAAATATAACAAGGAGGAAATTAGGAGTGACCTAAGAAGTAACAATGTGCAGAGAAAGGTCGAGGGAGTAAAGCGCTTGCTGATCGCGCACTCCATGAAGGAAGACGTGTCTGAATTCTATGTGGAAGTTTCAAATAATTTGTCACATGCAAATCGCACCCTGAAGAAGCTCATATACCATTATTTGTGTCTTTATGCTCAGCGGAATGCCGACCTGAGCATGCTAACCGTGAATTCTTTTAAGAAGGACATTTCAAGTAATGACTTTCAAATTCGTGCATATGCCTTGAGGGCCATGTGCTCCTGTCGGTCACTCGAAATGATCAGTGTTGTCATGGATTCACTTAAACTAATGGCGAAGGATAGGTCTCCTTACGTTAGGAAGACTACCGCTGATGTGATCCCTTCTATATATAACGTGGACCCTGATCAGTTAGTTGTGTTGAGAAACATTTTGCTCGACTTGATTGGTGACAGGGAGGTCACCGTCGTGTCTGCCGCCGTGGCTTCATTCTGCACCATGTGTTTGGGGGTCCCTCCTCATTGGGGTGAAGAAACCACTCACGATGAGTTGGCGGCGGAGCAGGGGCCAGTTACAAAGGAAAAACAAAAAAATGGTCAAGAGACACCCACAAATCGCATCCCTCACGGCGTCACGTCTACACAAGAAGGAGAAGTGAAGGATGTATCAGGGGAATGTAGCAACTCGAGTGGGACCCACCGCAAGAACTTACACAACTGGCTGTCCTTCCTTCACCCGCATTATTACAAGCTGTGCAGGTACCTACTCCTCATGCACCCCTTCCACCAGACATACCTAATAGATCTGCTGCTTCAATATTGTAGGGTGTTTTACCGAGATCCCCTTACAAATGAAAATATAAATTTTACGAAATTGCTTCGCGTGTTCAGTTGCTCTGATGGAGAGGACAGCGAAGAGGACAGCGCAGACGACGCAGAGGAGGGCGGTGCAGAAGATTACCCCAATGTAGGCTGCATGCCCCGCCAGAGAAGCCCCTCCCCATGCTACCCCTGCCCGGACGACGAATGGATTGAAGAACAGGAGGAGGAAATTGAAGACTACGGCGTGGACATTGAAATGTTCATTGAAAAGCTGCTCCTCCTGTTATCCTCCTTTAGCTACAACGTTGTTATACAATGCATCTCCTCTCTGTACCATTTGACCAAATTTACATTCAAGGAGAATATTATTCAAGCTATTATTTCTTGTATTATGAAAAGTGCAATCGAGGGAAATGATCACACATATGCTCTCTTTATTAAAAGCGTTCAGTCGATTATAATTCTGTTGAAAGAAGACTTCGCTGCTTACCTCTCCTTCTTCTACATTAGCGCCATGGATAGTACGGTTAAAAAAAAAATGAAAATTGAAATGCTATACATACTAAGTAATGATGAGAACAGACCAGTCGTGTTGGAGGAGCTGTTGCATGCTCTCTTTCAACCAGGCAATGATGATGTTGTTGTGAAGAAGCTGTTCAGGCACATCACTGCAGTAGCTGTTGCCGATTCGTCCTGTCTGCCCATAGTCATGCAACACATCATTGCTCTGCTAAACTCGAATCTTCAATTGTATTCATATGAGGCCATTCTTTCTTTAAGGCAGTTACTCAAGCAGAGTGACTCAGATAATATAGCCCAAATTAATTTTTTCTTGACTCGAATTTTTTTTTCCATTGAATCGTGTGAAGTTCGAGCGTCTGTCTTGTGGACCCTGGCAAAGTATCAGCACTTTACAGACCACTTATTGCTTTTCGATTTTGCTCGCATTTTGGTGAAACGATTGGATCATATGGAGGCGGCGCTGAAGGTCCAGGTCCTCCACTTCATGCTCAAGGTGTGGGCCTACCAGTACGTCATTTGTTTCCTCCAGGGCAGGGATACGGGAGGGGACAAGCAAAAGGAACAAGTGGCGAGACCCGCCGCAACCACGAGCGTCTACCAAGAGCAGCACGCGGCGTACACAGCGCACGCGGAGCACCACGTGGAAGACTTGGTCAAGTACGAAGGTCTGTGCAAGCTGGCCCTTCTCCAGGGGTCGCGCCCTCAAGAGCGGTTCGATGTGCAGGAGACGAGTAAATTTTACGCCAACACCATGCTGAGGATAAAGGAGCTGGCAGACAAGGGTGATATGAATTGTACCTTTTGGCAAAGGGACTTTTATAAAGAACCATTCAACGAGTACACCTTGCCTCTGTGCTACTTGAAGCACGTTTTTCTTAACACGGGCAATGGAGAACCCTCTGGGGTGTTGCATCTCAGTGGGGAGGAAATGGAGCATGTGCGCAACTCTCTCGTTGGCACGGCTCAGGGGGAAGAGCACGATGGTTACGGAGACAACTACCACGTCGACTTGGATGAAAGCGGCCATCTCGATTACGGTTGCAATTACCGTCATGGTTGCGACGATGGAGCAGACGTCCAAATTGACCTGAACAACCCAGTTGTCCTGCAGCTGAATACCATGTCGAGCATCCTCAACAGAAAACTGCCATCCTACGTAGACCTGCCCGACTTTGCGGAGGAGGATTTGCCCAGAAGCGCACACATGACAAACAGGAAAAAAAACAAGCAGCCCGTCACGAGTATCTCCTCGAGGGATGTACAGATCAGCTACAGTGCCCACGTGAGCAGTCATCAGATTTTTTCCGACGTGGACGATTTTTACAAGGATGAGGGAAGAAATCTCGTGGACAGACCGACGAGCTGCACACAAAACAGGCTGCGGAATGTGCACAGCTCGATGCTGCAACTTTCCAACGGACTGCTTACCAACAGGGGGACCAAAATTCAGGGCGAGGATGACGAGTCTGATGATGAGCAGAATGAAGCCCCGCCCAAAGTAGGCGATAGTAGTGTGGGTACATACCTAGGGGAGTGCATGTCCGCCACCAATTTGTCCAAAATAAACGAGCAGCAAATAAATGACATAGAAAAATTTTTCTTCAGTGATGAGGAAGATTTCAAGGGGGTCGCATAAAAAGTCAACACAACTGCGAGAGTAGACACAGGGTGGTGCCTTTTTACGTGAGCGTCTCTTTTTGATGGAACACCCATTCCCCTTCACATATGAACGTTTGTAAAATGTGCAGCGAAAAAAAAAAAATATATGAACAGGTCATGTGTGAAGAAAATCATTTTTGGCTAGTTTGTTCGCGTTTGCAATTCTTATCGTCTGACCTGTGCATATTTTTTTTTTTTTTCCCTTTATGTACACACATGTGCATAACACGGGAAAGGGCGAACGGACCTCCACTAAACATTACGAACGAGTTAATGTGGAAGATTTACTTTTTTGCAGCACCATGCAGGTTGTGTTTGTTTGTGTGTTTTGTTTTTTTTTGCGTGAATGACTTAAAATAAAAATGAGATGGGTCGATGAATGAGCAACGGCAACGGCAACTGCATCGTACGAGTGGGTATTGAACCCTCTCGTTGGGTCACCGCCTATGTATGGAAGCCTTTCCCCCAAGTTAACGTATTCAAAGGGAAGCACCTACGTGGATGCCAACCTCTCCCCCCCCGCGCTGTTCACATTGCTATTTGAAAAAAAAACATATACACAAAAAAAAAAAAAAAAAAAAAAAAAGTACCAAAAAAGAATGCGAATATTTTAAAATAAACAAAACTGGCACCTTCCTATTT
>NW_012192618.1:102234-105969 GCF_000956335.1 Plasmodium fragile | reverse complement strand
ACCTGTGCATATTTTTTTTTTTTTTCCCTTTATGTACACACATGTGCATAACACGGGAAAGGGCGAACGGACCTCCACTAAACATTACGAACGAGTTAATGTGGAAGATTTACTTTTTTGCAGCACCATGCAGGTTGTGTTTGTTTGTGTGTTTTGTTTTTTTTTGCGTGAATGACTTAAAATAAAAATGAGATGGGTCGATGAATGAGCAACGGCAACGGCAACTGCATCGTACGAGTGGGTATTGAACCCTCTCGTTGGGTCACCGCCTATGTATGGAAGCCTTTCCCCCAAGTTAACGTATTCAAAGGGAAGCACCTACGTGGATGCCAACCTCTCCCCCCCCGCGCTGTTCACATTGCTATTTGAAAAAAAAACATATACACAAAAAAAAAAAAAAAAAAAAAAAAGTACCAAAAAAGATATGTATTTATTTTAAAATAAACAAAACTGGCACCTTCCTATTTCAGGTGTAAGGGGCGTAAATGTCTACCCCGTGCGCGGGGTGCCTCCTAGCATAGTGCTATATGTCCAAACAAATCGTTGCAGTAGTGAGCGCCACACATATATATATATATGCACACTTCACAGCTGCAAGCCCACGGCGCGGGCCCCCTCAGCTAACGCTTCCACCTTCCCGGCGTACTTGAACTTGCCTCTATCAAATCTGACCTTAGAAATGCCTTTACTTAACGCCTTCCTGGCGATGTCCTTGCCAATTTCCCACCCGGATTTAATCGTCCTCCCATTATTCACAACTCTGTTGGTTGTTTTATTTCTGTAAGTTCCTAGGACGCCAGATAAATTTGGATCCCTCGAACACGAAAAGCAAAGTATATGTCTTTTGTAGTCATCCACCACTGTCGCATATATGTGATTGTTAGTGTTTTTAATTCTTAACCTTGGTACTCGTTTGCCTTGAAGAATATCCTGGTGCACGTCTACACTGGGGGTGTCTGACACGTCCCTCTTTTCCACCTTCTCCGCATGCTCGCGGAGCAACCTTTCCAGGGCGCTCTTCGGGGGGGACACATAAAAAAAAAAAAAAAAAAAAAAAAAAAAAAATGAAAAATGCACCATACGACAGTTACGCGCACATATCGCACCGTCCTTTGTGTCCCACGTTGAGGACCCCCTACTGGTGAGTTACTGGACACCTCAGTGGAATGCTAACAACACACGTGGGGAGATTTCCCTCCCACTTTTTTCCTTCTCTTTTTAATTACATTTTTTTTTTTCTTCTTTTTTTCCTTCAACTTCTTAACCTTCCCCTGGGGGAGCTGTGCAGGTGTGGCTTTCTTTCTGTTGGGTGACGAGAACAACGAGAATGGGTTCCTTGGCAAGACCGCCCTGTTGGTTGCAAAGCCGTGCAATGCGTCGAGGTAGAGTAAAAGGAGGGGGACGACCAGAGCGGGAGCGTTCATAGTGAACGCGCCATTTAAACTGTGCTTAGCCGCTTACCAGGTTAACCAGCTAACCTGGTAAAGCGGCAAAGGGGCTAAATGGCGCAATACGGATGGAGAGAGAGAAAAAAAAAAAAAAAAAACGTTTTACCAAAATTACACTCGGCCAATGGCAACACACCGTGCGGTCCCCTTTTCGGCGAGTGACAAATATGTTTCATTGAAAATGGTCATTTGGGTTGGCCGGCGGGAAAATGAATTCGGGCGTCCCTCTGCTGGAGTAAACACGCAGGGGCACGATTACGTATGCGACAAAATACGTGTGCACTCGCCGCTCCACTTCGCGGTTAACCTACTGATGTGGCGGCACATACCCAAGTCGGTTTATTTACACATCTCCTACTAATTAACTGCGCCTCAGATGGGCACCCTGCGGCGTTGTTCGGTCGGGGTGATGAGGAGGCAGCCCCAAAACAGAAGCATCTGAACAGGTACACATATGTCCGTATGAACACGCAAGTAGGTTTATCCACGCGGTCAGGGGCCAAAATTAGTTTCACCCACTCGTCCTAAATCAAAGCGGTTTTTAAAAAAAAAAAAAAAAGGAACAACACTTCCATCTGAACACCCCTGTGATGGGAGGATTTCCAAGTTGACTTCCCTGCCCCCCCCCCTCACTGATACCCACGCCATGAAAAATGCGAACGGGATGATGACTCTGAAAAGAGAACCTTGCCGCTGAACACTACGCACAGGCTTTTTGGCATAATTTTTTTTTTTTTTTTTAAATGTGTGCAGTGTGCCCAATGTTCCAGTGAACATTATTAGCAGAGGGGTGTGTCGCGAGGAGAAGGTTTTCGTTCGTGTGTTTAAATCGAGTTGCTTATAAACCTTTAGTTCATACCCACCCTGTTGTGCGTGTTAACTGTCTACACAGGAATCACTGCAGGGGGGGGGGGGGGGGGACGTATACATCCCCCGTTGGGGCAAAGTTGCTTTCTCCCCTAGCGTGATGTGGTGCCTCTTCGTATGCCAAAAGAATCACACTGCGGGTCGCCGACCCATGGGTGCACATTTTCCAATGGTGGTTCAGTGCAGAAATGACATACGGGTTGTTTGTTCTCCCGTTAAGGTATGGAGTTTAAAAAAAAAAAAAAAAAAAACAAAAAAAAAAAATGCTGTCCGTAAGTGGCAGAGTTGTACGCGTAGCCCAGGTGGAGTCAACAGGTGCACCCTATATGCATACTTTAAAAAAAAAAAAAAAAAAAAAAAATTATTCACATGACGTATACATATTGCATGCACGTCCCTCGTGCAGTTGTCCGTCTGGTGCAGCAAAGAAAAAACAGAATGAGGGTGCGAATGTGTTTCTCTTCCCGGTCAACACTCCGGCGCGATGTGCATTAGACAAACTCTGTCCTGTTGGCCTACCACTGGCGGAATGGTCCTCTGAAAATGTAATAACAGCTGAAGAGGTAGGCACATAAAAGGGAAGGGTCCTCTTTTTCTTTTTTTTTTTTTTTTTTTTTTTTTTTTTTTTCCCCCTTCCTACACTTGGCAACAGGACTCGTAGGTTTTGCAACTTTAAGCTTTAGTGTTTTGTCTTTGTGTGATTGTTTGGTTATATGTGAAGTGCTGCGGTGAGGACGCAGAAGTGGTTGATCGGCTGACTTTGGGGTTTGTTCCCTCAACCAGTGGGCCTCTTCTCCACTTGACCCCCGCGTTATATATGGACTCACTTCCGAGGCACTGCAATGCATAATAATGGAACACCCTGAGATGAGGGGACCCTCGCGGATCCTGGTCAACGATAAGGAAGTGAACAACGAGGGGGGGGTACTACACAAGGTTAACAAGTGGTTCAAGGGGCTAGTGAAAAATGTATTCTTCGAGGAGGACACAGATGATGCCTTTCCCTCTAACAACAAAGCGCTTAAGAATACCTTCTGGACGTCGCAACTGGTGAGTGTCTTTTTTTTTTTTTTTTTTTTTTTTGTGTCCTCATGGGGAAGTGCGACGCGTTTCCTTTCGTGTCACACTTGAAGGGCATGCATAGTTGCGCTGACTCACATGGGCGCATCCCCCCCTTTACCCACCACCCCTTCGCAGATGTGTACCAGGATAATTCTCCTGTCCTGCTTCTGTTCCTTCGTTGTGGCGTGGAAACAGGTGAGTAATCAGGGAGACAACCTCACAAAGGAGTAGATTCCCGTGGGGCATAACTGTTCATATTGCCCGTTTCACCAGTTCACCCTTCACCGCGTTATCACTACGCCGCTTCAACCACTTCACCGCGTTATCACTACGCCGCTTCAACCACTTCACCGCGTTA
>NW_012192618.1:84782-102134 GCF_000956335.1 Plasmodium fragile | reverse complement strand
CTTCACCGCGTTATCACTACGCCGCTTCAACCACTTCACCGCGTTATCACTACGCCGCTTCAACCACTTCACCGCGTTACCACTACACCGCTTCAACCACTTCACCGCGTTATCACTACGCCGCTGCGTCATTTGACCGCTTCTTTCCCCCTGTAGAATGTGCCCTTGATCGGGGAGGACGGGCTGACCCCGGCGAAGGAGCACGTGGAGAAGGTGATGCAGGATCTGCGCGACGAAGGCATGTGGGAAAAATTTAAAAAGTTTCACTCCCTCTTCTGGTTCCTGCCAGCGAGTGATTCTGTCCTGACGACGTTACCCCTAGTAGGTATGGCTCTGTCCCTGTTCGCCGTGCTGCTTAACCAAATCAACATACTAACGGTGCTGCCGATTTACTTAATTCTTCAGTCTATTTATAGCGTGGGGAATGTCTGGTATAACTGTGTATTCGAGATAGAGCTGCTTGAACTCGTTTTTTTAACTCTGCTTATGGTTCCCCTGTGGAGCAATCACCTTAAGAGGAGATTCTCAAGTACCCCTTTTGTAAGGTACGTGTGTCGTTTCTTCGTCTTTAAGGTATTGCTTGGGTCTAGCTTAATACGATTCAGGAACACAGACTTGTGGGGGCACTTGGAAGGAAAATATTATTTATATGAAACACAACCGTTACCATCAAGCATAGGATATATATTGCATGAACATATGTTCATAAGTAAATTGGATAATCTCTTTTGCATCTTAACAGAGTGTGTCTTTTCCTTTTTCATTCTTTTTCCTGTGAGATCATTTCGGCTCATTGGTGGTGTGTTGATTCTTCTTTATTGCTTATTAAATTTTCTTAGTGGAAATTCTTACCTGTTTTATGTTTTGCTTGTGGCTCCATTAATGTTTTGTTTCGATGATGAGGTTCTTCTTCCTTTTGTGTTGAGGACCACGAGGAATGAAGTGCTCTCTGTGGTTAGGGACAAGGTTGCACAGCTAGCCAAGAGCAAGGGGTACTTCCGCAGCTTTGACATCCTCTTCTGCACAGGGTTCAGTGTGGAAGAAGTGAATAAAATGAAGGACGCATATTTCAGGATCGACTCAGATGGGGTAGAGGAAAAAAATGGACTTAGCGGGGGGGGAAGTGCATGGGGGGGAGGAGTAGGAGTAGGAGGAGGAATGGGATGGAGTGGAGAAGGACGTTGGAGTGGGGGCATGGGATGGACTGGACGGAGTAACACACGAGGAGGAGGAGGAGGACTGCAAGGGGAAAAGGAACATCTCCTGACCAGGGCAACATCCAGCCAAGAAACGAACTTTTATTCAGAAGAAAGCTACATGGAGTGTATTAAAAAGGATATACTTAATGCACTTTATTGGACCTTCTCACAAAAAGGGCCGCAATATATACTTAATAATTATAACACTTCAAGAGAGCTGATCATTCATGTTTTTTGTGCCTTCTTCATGATTATATATAACAGTTGTGTACACATTACATACTCTACTAGAGAGTCCATTTTCCTTTTCTTTATATATGTGTCCTTTTTCCTTGTTCATATGATTTATCTTTTTTTTTTTACAAAAAATATTTTTCCTTGTTTGGTTAGCCAAGTGGGACTTTTGCTGAGTGTTTCGCTCATTTATACAAATTATATTTTCATGAATGGTTTTTCAAATATATATTTTACTACTTTATTTTTCCTCCACCTCTTTTCATTACTCTCTGTTTCTGTGTGTCACTTGAGCAATCAACGGTTTGTACTCAAATGTCTTGGTCAGTATTTTTACTTTATTCTTTTTTTGTATTTCTTGTGTTTCTTCGTACAAAATGTCTTGTCCCCACAGCAGGTCATGAATGCAGAATATGGAAACTTCCAGCAGATGAATGTTTATGGGTCCTTTGGCCATATTAATAAAATAAGAAGAGAGATCATTGTGAAGGCTACTCCTCCCTCTAACATGTCTTCTTCTCTTGTGACACAGTCAGGGGAAGAACAAATCAACTCTGCATGGAATAATTATGAATTTAATTGCAAGCCAGACAATGTTGAAAAAACCTTGTGCACACAGTTTAGAATGCTTTATGGCTTTCTCCCCGTCTTGTATGTGGATCGACTCGATTGGCAGTTCAACCAACTCAGTTACAATGATGATAAGAGTATTGTACAGACTCCGTGGTTTCAAAAATTTTTGCAGAAACTTTCACACAATGATGAAGATCTCCTTTCCCTCTTGTATAAAACCCCTTCTTTTGTTACCCCCCCTGGTGGGACGAACTCCACCAAGACGAGTCCAATCCATTTAACTGTCTCCAGTGAGGTATATAAGTTTTCTCCACAGGAGGAAAAGGATGCTTGGTGGGACGTGGTCTCCTCAAGGGTCATCATTGAACTCCAGGGCCACCACACAACAAGCAGTGCGCATAGTTACATTGGCACACAGAATGGGGTGGACCGTACAGACGAACACAACAGACTGTTACATGTGGGAAGCTCTCCTCTCATTGAGCTTGGGAACAGATTCATATCGCCAGCTAACCATTATTTCTACACCGAGGGAGACACTTCAGCGGAAGCCATCTCCGGGGGAGATATGATGGAGAGGGACAACATGAGGAAGAAGCGTTTATTTGCGCAACAGGGGCGACTTCACGTGGACGAAGCCGCAGAGACAGAACGAGACTCAGTGAGCAGGAAGATACGCACGCAGGAAAAAAACAAATATGCAGAACAGAAAAAAAAATTCTTTAGGCAAAAACAAATGCACGAATGGAAGAGAGAGGCGCAGGAAGGGGACTCAGTGGAGGACGAACATATGATGGACGGTGTGCACAGCACGGGAAGGGAAGACGAAGAGGTAACGTCCTCACACGGTGTGTTACATGGCGAGTCACACGGCGCGTCACACCTGGCAGACGGAGGGGTCATGGACGCGCAAGACCTCGTTGACGGAACTGATCAAGATGAGGCGGCAGTGGATGACCCAGACAACGCGATCGACGGGGAAAACCTCTTTTCCGCAGTGAAGAAGATGGAGGCGGCGCGGGACAAGGAAAATGAGGAGGAAGAACAAGGAAGCAAGTACGAAATGGGGGTCGAGGTGAAACGGAAAACAAGTCCTAACAAACATCATCTCCCCCCTATTACGTCGCCAAAAGGGGTACTCTCCGTGGATGGTGACATACAAAAGGAGATGGATGAGGCCATTCGAAATTCTTACAAGCAATATGGACTGCTTAATAATTTTTCTCGTAAAATTACAAAGTTGGGTTTAGCCAACAGTGACCAGGGGAGAAGTCGGTACGGCGAGATTAAGGAGTTGCTTGCCAATAGTCCACGGGGTGGACACCCACAGGAGGACTCTTCTGCGTAACTATACACGTTTATATGTCCACGTGTGTAAACCTATTTTTTGTGTGCTGACGACTTCCCCGCGTAGCTAGCTTTTTTTTTTTTTTTTTTTTTTTTTTTTTTTTTTTTTTTTTTTGGGCTAGCTCCCACTAGCCCTGCGTTCAAACCGTTACAACGTTACCACTTTGCAACTGTGCTCGCACATGTGTGTACAGGAGGGAAGGATACTCCCTATATGAATAACCCGCATGACTATGTCCCTTTCTCAATCGCTTCTTTGTGAGCTCCCATAATTTAAAAACGTACTGGTTAAAATGGCAAACTTCGTGACAAATTTCCCCCCCCAATACGAGGGCAGACAAAAAAATCCCGGGGGGGACATTGCAACACACACATGTAGAGAATTAAAAAAAAAAAAAACTTCATGGTGATAACAACGACAGGGAGTACACCACACTTGAGTGGCAACACGAAAAAAAAAATTTCTGTGCGCGAACTCTTCTCCAGCTCCTCATCCTTTCTCCTCCCCGTGCTGAGACTTCAAAAGTTCCCTCTGCTTCCGCCGGTACTCATTGTTATAGGAGTGCACTTGGTTCTTCTCTTTGTCCACATTGAGGTAGCACAGGCTAAGGGCAGACAGGCCCAGCGGGATGGACGTTCCTATGGGGTGCACGCAGTTATGGAGATGAGGTCAGAAAAACACTTAGTGTAGGCCCCACAATGTGCAGGCCAGGGGGTGACAAGCAAACGCTTGACCCTTTCACCAGCATGCTAACCACAAATGAGTTGAAGCAGTCACTCTCTCCTGCGGCACTACTTACACAAATTTGCAAAAAAAACAAAACAAAATGATTGTTTTTTATTATTTTTTTTTTTTTTCTCACCTAGGATGATGAAGGCGGCCCAGTTAATGACCTTCCTCATTTTATTTCTTTTCCTTTTTTTTTTTTTTTTCCCCCTTTTTATAACTGTACAGGTACCTTTTCGAGCCTTATGCGAGTTGTGATTCTTCCACCACACATTTTACGAACGCCCCTTTTTGTGCTTTTACATTGCTGGGAGAATCACTTAGAAAAAAAAAAAAAAAAAAAAAAAAGGCAAACATGTGAACCGGTGAACAACGCACATAAGTAACGACATTCCCGAATCGGCTGTAAACGGTGCGCTCCTAAATTGAACGTGACACAAAAAAAGTCGTTGCTCCCTAAGCGGATGGGATGGAGAACGGGGAGGCTTTCCCCCTACGTATTTGTCACATTCAACAGGTCCAAGTTGGTCATCCTGATAGTTGCTGTAAGAGGCATACCCTGCATCCCCAGGAGGGGTCATATTAAAAATATCACTTGTGGACCCCCACCGCCCCTCTGGCTGAAGTTGCGGTAAAATATAACCCCTTCTTTGACGCGCATACCTCCTGAGTGTTTCAATTTTTACACTCCTTTTTGTCACACTGTACAAAGATATAAGTAGCTAACTGCTTTTAATTTTGTTAAGCGTTCGGTGAGTTATCACTTTTGGAGTGTATATTTACATGCACGTCGCCATAACGAGCAGACAAAAAAAAAGAAAAAAAAAAAAGGGAGGAAAAGAAGGCATGGAAGGAAGAATACGCATAACCAACGCTGTGGTTACGACGCTCTGAGAAGTAATTGCGTTCGAGCAACACCTGTAATTTGGGGAGAGGTATAACTCAAGGTGCCACGTGTGCAAGTAACGTTTTGCATAATAGGAGAAAAAATTATTTTTTGGCAACTTGATGAAGACGCCAAAGTGGAACGGGACAAAAAAAAAAAAAAAGGTGAAGTGATTAGCTCGCCGATCTGCTCGACTTTTTATTTTTTATTTTTCATTTTTGGTTGCTCGAGGTGTTGATTTTGGAGTACAGCAGCGAGTCCTTCGTCTGTAGGGGGGGAGAATAACAAAAAATATATATATAAAAATAACAAAATAAGCACATGCATAAACACAAAAAGGGATAGGTGAACATATGGGAGTGACCAGCCGCATGGACGAACGGCGAGGTGACTACCCCCCCTGTTCACCACTCAGGGTGCACAACATCACTCGAAAGTGCTCTCTTCTCTTCCGCTCCGTACGTTGGCGATTTGGAAGGTGGCGTAGGTCCCCAGGATAAAAGCCGTGATTAGCGTCAGTACCATCCTGTGGTTGGGTAAGGAGGACAAAAAAAAAAATAAATAAATAAATAATAAGGACAGTGGAAAGGTGAGCAACCATGCATACAAGTTTGCCATCGTTGGTTGGTTCGCCACTGATGGGGTGAGGCCTTCTCCCCTTGTAATCCGCAAACCAGTGGACCGACTACAAACAACCAAAAGTGCGATGAAAGGCCCACTGGGATGCAGACAAAGATGTGTGTTTACCATAAAGTCACATGGAACTGAACGTTCGCCTGATTCTCATCGTACACTACGCCCGTCTGTTAAAAGGAAAAAAAAAAAATAAATACATAAATATAAGAGAGGGGGAGGAAAAACAGAATGAAAGCGTTCACCAGTTCACCACAGCGTAGTAACTTCTCTTCATCACGACGTTTGCAATTTTGTCATATATTCGTTGTTCAAGCGTTTGTTTCCCGCTCGGCCACACGTCCCGAAGTATGACATTTCATCCCTTTCGTGGCCTTACCTGTGCTGCGGCAAAGTACAGGCTGAGCACAGCGCTTAAAAGGGCAAAAAGCTTCATTTTCCACAGTCAGGCAAAATAAAAAAAAACAATAACAAAGCGTGTTTTCTTCCCGCGCTTCGTAGTCAGTGGGATTTCGTGCAGCTACTTCTGCAAATGCTTTCATTCCAGTGTAGGACGTGCGCCTGTGCGCCTTTTATATTAATGCTTCCCCTTATTTATATATATCTGTTTCCCTCTGTTCCTTTTTTTGCTGCTCGCGTTTTTTATTTTTGCTTATCCGCAGGGCTGGCCATGCTGCGCGTAAAATGCGTCAATCCGTCATTCCATCAATCAGTTTATTTTTCTTATTTTGACACATTTGTCACTTGTTTATGTTTATATTTTTTTTTTTTTTTTGAAGAACATAATTTAGCTAGTTCTTCATATTTTTTTTTTTTTTTTTTTTTTTTTCCACCCAATTGGGCCCATTTTTTTTATTTTTTTTTCTTTTCTTTTCACGTGCGCAATTTGGCTAGTTGTTCATATATGTATGTTTTTTTTTTTTATTCTCCTCGTTATTTTCCCCCTTTTATTGCCTTGGAATTGAACATATGGGGGGGAAAACGAGAACTGAAAAAAAAGAGTACTATCATCCGCTCGACGCGGAAAAGTTGGAACAAAACAAAATTAATCACTTTTCCATCCCATTTTTGTCTTCCGAGAGAGACATATAGAAGAGATCACACGAGAGAGTGGCCCTCTTTTAGTAAGCGCGACAAATTAAGGCCAAATTGAGTCCAAATTGTGTGGCTCCCCCGCTTGCTTGTGTGCAACGAGGAAGAGTCGTATCAGTGGGAAGAAATAATGGACACGTGGGTCTCCCACTCTTCATTCCGCCTCTCATGGGGGGACAAAATCAAACAAACGCTCATTTTCGTGTATGACCAACTGTGCGTTGAAAAGCATCACGCGGCAGCGTTTTGACTTCCTACCACGGTTGCCACTTATGGGTAGGCCTTTACAAATTACAAAAAAAGAAAAAAAGCAAAGAACAAGGGTAGCGCGCCGCTGTAACACTTTTCCCCCATTCGTATCTTCACCCGTAGGTGTGACAAAATGGATGTCTCCATGGAGACACTGCACGAACTAAAGTGACGTTGATGGAGATCGTTTTAATATCCACTCGTCTTTTCGTGAGCTCCCCCCATTTGTCATGATCAGAGGTGTGTACCCGCTTGACGAAAAACAGTGTGAGTGAGCATCAACAGTTAGAACTTCTCCTCCACATATAACCCCACCTCCATAAGCGAGCGCATGGGTTAAAGGATATTTTGTAAAAGAGAGGGGGGGAAGAGGTTGAAAGGGGATGATGTTCTCCTTTCACACCGTTAGCAGTTTCCACCTCATTTGGTGATAGTCATAAAAACGGGGGCTCACACAAATTAAACCACTGAGTGATGATCCCCACAGCACACCAATAAAGAAAAGAAAAAAAAAACTCATTCTCCCCGCTTACCCCCTTGTGGTTCACTTGGTCCTTTTTTGTGCTTACACGGATGGTTCACGTAACGAGTGAAATATATGCACATCGTCTGCCCGTTCTCCTGTTTAAGTAAACGCACATGTGGTTAGGTGCAAACGCTACATTGGGGCTGGCTACGAAGGTGATGATCGTGCCGATGAAAAGTTGCCATCTCTGTTTTGATGTCACCTAGTCGACATGACACATCGACTTGACCCCTGTGGCGGGGCAGTGCATTCCCATGATGGGATAGCGTGCCGGTCACGAGTTCTACAAACGTGTGTAAGAATAATTGGGACAACGCGTAGGTGTTGCGTGATAATAACCATGTGGGGATGGAGATGCATTGGCCAAAACCTACGTGGGTTGGCAAGCAATCACTTGAGCGAAAAAAAAAAAAAAACGGGTAATGTATAAAATGGTAATGACGCCAAGTACACTATTGTAACGCGGCTACTTTTTTTTTTTTTTTTTATGGTGAGCCTTTTCCCTCACGCACGTCGCTCCTCCAGTGCACTACCCCTTAGTTGTGCAAAAAAGAAAAAAAAAAAAAAAAAAATGTTTTCATTTGCCCATGTGTTATGGAACATTATGGAAGAAGTGGGCTCAGCACATTTGAAGAGAGAGAAGTGTGGGAGAAATATCTTCACTGGGGAAGGAGTCCACTTGAGAGAATACGAAAAGGGGGAGATGTGCGCTTCTGTTCGCAGGGCACACGAGCATATTTTAACCTGGATTGACTAGCACGTGGCCTCTACAACGTTGCGGCGTAAAAAGGCGTCACATGGGTATCGAGGGGCAGCGTGCACACGTTTGGGGAGAGAAGAGGAGTACTGCTATATAAACAAATTCCTAGGTGCAAAAAAAAAAAAAAAAATAATAAAATAAAATAAATAAAAAATAAATAAAAATACATCAAGTTGCACCTACACTTCGTTTATACACTTCAATTTTATAAAATTAAAATCAGCTGAAAAATCAGCAAAGCGGTAAGGAAGCCAAGTAGCTAAAAAAGTATCTTTAAGTAGTTGACGAATCGAGTGAACCACTGAAAAGAAAAAAAAATCGTGAAGAGAAAAAAGGTGTACATCCAACAGCCGAAACGAGCGAATGAGCAAACTTTACGGCGCGTTAAAAGAGGAGAAGGATTATTCCCCCCCCCCTACCACACAGTGCCAGGAAAAAAGCTTTTGCAAATGAACGACGCGCAAAATGAAGTACGCAGCGTTTAGGAGCTCCATGAGGTAGGCCTCATTTCTCAACAATATGTTCACGTGAAAAAGGAAAGGGGAGGCAGATTGACTGAAGCGGCTTCCCCAAATGTGTTTATTACACAATTGTGTTTGCGCTTCGTCCATGCTGCTTCTTGGGCGCCGCTTCATCGACATCGCTTCCCCCCCCCCCCTGCAGGTTTGCTGCCAAATTTTGCGGCAACAACAACTACAAGCTCTACATCAACAGCGTGCCTCAGTTTTCCACCTTCGCTTATGGGAAGCACTTAAAAACGTGAGCCCATCTGGAGACAGAAGCGAACCGATACCATATATATATAGCTGCTACCGCCCCCCGTGACACTGACTTGGTTTACTCATGTTTGTCCTTCTACCCGAATGCATTCCCCACCGCAGCAACCCGCTTACGAACAGACTGGACGACCTGCTAAAAAGGAACTCCACCTTGATCAGCACAATTAGCATTAACGGACTGGATGACCTCATCACCCAGTCTTCCAAAATCGGTGAGTCCTTTTTGCATGATGTGATGCGGCAAAACGGCGAGTTGGCCATGCTTGTCACTGTACTACAGAGGTATATATATATATATACCCTTTTGGCGAGAGTGAACATGTGCATATATAATCACACACATGTATGAGTATGCACTTGTGTGTGTATGTAATGTGTTATCGTATGTAATGTGTTATCGTATGTAATGTGTTATCGTATATAATGTGTTATCGTATATAATGTGTTATCGTATGTAATGTGTTAACGTGTGTCTTTCTTCACTCATCAACTGTCCTGCTCCCCCGCCCCCCCTCTTCACACCAACAGAATCAATT
Organism: Plasmodium fragile; assembly: GCF_000956335.1. Classification (NCBI taxonomy): domain Eukaryota; phylum Apicomplexa; class Aconoidasida; order Haemosporida; family Plasmodiidae; genus Plasmodium; species Plasmodium fragile. The sequence goes on along the minus strand of NW_012192618.1, from coordinate 92,593 downwards.
TCAATGGCAGATTGGCTACTCAACCTCGTGGAAGAATATCAATGTATGATAAAATTATACCAGTACGAAAAAAAAAAAAAAAAAAAGCTAGCTTAAATGTGCAGGCGAGAAAGAGCAACGGAGTGTACGCGCGAGAGGGAGGGAGATAGAGTGAGTGAGTGACTGGCTGAATGAGTGAATTAGTGAGTGCATGAGCGAGACGAGCAGCGTGCCCACATGCGCAACCCCATCGATGCGCCCACCTGAGCGACTGCTTTTCACTCCCACCGTTATTCCCCCGTATTGTCTGTGTTTTTTTTTTTTTTTTTTTTTTTTCCCCCACACCTTTCTTCAGCCCAAGATAGATGTATACATTTTATGAACACGTGCATGTGAAATGTGTTATGAGTTGTATATTCTGTTTGTGTGTGTGTGAGGGGAGGAGCAACTTTTTTTTTATATTTTTTTATACGTATTTATTTGGTGAAAAAACACTGGCTTTTATTTTTTTGTTTTATTTCTTAACCCCACTGTCGGAAGAGAGCATTGTTTTTCTTTTTCACGTGACCGTTTCGTACTTGTGTTGTTTATGCTTCCCTGATGCGTTCGCCCCGATCACCGCAGGCAGCAAAGCTGAATTGGCCTTCATCTAGGGCGCTAACCAGATCGCTTACCCACAGTATGGTATTTGCCCCTACATTGTGTTATACCTCTTGTGAGGCGTTTGCCTTGTACGTGTTTACACGCTTCAGTGTGCTTCGTTGCATTGCGTTGCATTGCGTTACGTTGCGTGGAGAGTTGTGAACCTCCAAGTGGAGTGAATATAGAGTTGGTGGGGGTAGGCGGCGTGAGCACATTCTCATTCGTATGGTACATCGGTGCACCACTCATGAGGTGGCCCCGTTGCCCCTTCCTTTTCATTCATGCTTGCTTTGTTATTGCACTTCTCACATTTTCCTCCTCACCCCCCCCCCTTCCTTTCTCACCCACCTCTTGGTAGTAATTCTATCACGTGTAAATATGACCACAATAAGGTTAGTACTTTTTAAAGGCACGTTGGAATGAACCAGCTGTGGGAGGGTGTTGTTGTTCCCGTCCATCTGTTCAATATCCTCACCTTGTGTCTTTTTCATGTCGTGCCATTTTTTATTACCCATCGCCAGCACATGTATGAGTGGGAGAGTGTACGTGTGGACACGCAACGTCGTTCTCATGCAACGTCGTACCACTTGTAACTTCGTACCGCATGCAAATTCGTACATATGCAAACTCGTTCACATGAACTGGGTGCCCAATGACGAGAGTCACTTCCTCCCACTCCCCCCCGCCCCTATACATATATAAATCCATCATTAACATATTTTTTTTTTTCTTTTTTTTTTTTTTTTTCTTTCCCCCATGCTGTGTAAATACATGTGATATTATAAAGCAGTTGGTTTTCCATTAGGAGCATTAATGAGTTGCCACAATGACCTTTTTACATTAGTGGAGGGCATGCAGTGAATTATCATCACAAGATTTGCTTCCGGAAAAATTTTAAAAAAAGGGAAAACAAACTACCAGAGTCAGTGCCACGTTCGTTATAAAATTTTCAAGCTAGCTGTCAGTTGTGTATAACCTTCCTTCCATACCAAAATTTTTTGCATGCTACCTTCACATGTATAATGTAAATTTTGAAGTGGTTAACTTTTTATTGCAGTTTTGTTTTCCGTCGTTTTTGTGCCATGTCCCCTAGTCGGGGTGGAGTGTGCGTGCCACATATGTGTCGGAGTTAGCGGTGAGAGGGGGAGAGAGTGCTCACGTGGTTCAGGTCACCAAAGCACGTGCGGTATACATGTGTATCCACGTGCGTGTGCCTTTTTTTTTTTTTTTTTTTTTTTTTTTCTCCTTCCGGTAGGCCACTTTTTACAAGAAATTTGGTTGTGACCGCGCCATAGCACAAATACACATCACTGTGTCCTTACATGCACACGCGGTAGGCAACCGGTCTGGCAGTTGCTTGTGCAACAATCGTCCTTGCAGTCGTCTTCATAGCCTGCTGACTTTTCACATCCATTTCGTAACAATTTGCCTGTACACTTTGCACTCCTCCCCTCCTCCCGTGCGAGTACCATTTTAACCCCTTTTCTTTTTTTTTTTTTTAAAATCAACTCGAACTGGACCCACAAGCGAGGACTCCAAAGCGGCCTCGTAAATGGAGGACCCTCGTTTGGGGCCACAAAAACGTGCGAATTAAGACATACGACAATTGAACCACGCAGTGGAAGCGGCCCGCCCGAAATGACTGGGACGGATTCAACCCCGCAGGTGGGCATAAAAAAAAAAGTTAGCGTAAAAGTCAGCGCAAATGATAGCATATAAAAAGGATGTTAACAAAAAAGATCGCCTAAAAGTCGGTGGAAAAACAGTTCGCCACCAATAGGCACTGCAAATTGGTCCAAAAAAACGAAGCCAATCGTTGCAGCAAATGGACACGCAAAGGAATTTCAAAATGGCTAGCTGCCTGAACAGGCCATATTTTTTTTTTTTTTTTTTGGAAAATTTACAAACTCTTTCTAAATTTGGCTGACTTTTTTTTTTTTTTTTTTTTGGCTAGCCATTTGTGAAATTTTTTTTTTTCTGTTAACCCGTTATATATTACCCCTTCGGGGGGGTGAAAACAGCAGGGCTCAGCGTCGGGAGGTCTTACCTATGGACCTCTTGCCCGAAAACAAGTGTCTTGGTTTCTTCGCGGGGATGGAGCGGTCGGCCTCTCCCTTGGTTCCCTTTTCGATTTTCCTGTACGCAGCTTTGTTCAGCTTGTAGGCCTTTTTCCTCTGCAACTCTGTTGATGTGCTCTGGAAAATCTTGGACTTTTTGGTTGGATCTCCATAGACGTTATCCTTAATTTGTTTCTTCTTGTAAATGTCCTTTTTCACTTTCTGTGCGTTGAGGAGGCTTTTGGTAGATCTCTTGGACGAGCCACTATCCTTGGCCGCTGCGTTTAGTGTGCCTTTTTTCCTGGCCCGCTCGGTCATACTCCTGAGTATTTTTTCTTTGTCCAAATTGAGGCTATCCAATTTTTTGCTCATCTCATCAATTGTTTTGTTTTTCTTATGATAAATGGGTTGCTTCTCTTCATTTAATTTTGCATTGAGTTTCAGTCCCTTCAGTCGGAGGGCCATGCGCTCCAAAATTCTTTTTGTTTTAAACCACATGGGGTCGATTTCTGCGTCTTCATCGAACAACTCCTGTTCTTCCTTTTCCAACTCTAGTAACTTTTGTTCTATGTCCAAGTCCACAAAATCGCTGATATTTTTTCCGTTGTATATTTCAGGGATTACATCATATTTGTATTCTTCCTTTATGTCGTACACGCTTCTCACGTCGACTGAGTAGACCCCCGCACCTCCTCGCTCGTTTTGTAGGTCAATTTGCAGGACGCGATCATCCTTGCGGTTGCTCAGGTAGCTCTGCCTGGACTTGTTTTTCTTCTTGAGCTTGGCTTCACGCATGGTGAGGGAAACTGCGTTTGCATCGTCGTCAACCATGTTCCCCTCGCTTGTAGACACTGCCGCTACACCCTCCATTCCTTGCACCGCCTTGGCGGCCCTCTCTCGCTCCTCCCTTTCCCTCCTCTCCTGGCGTTCCCTAATGACGGACTCTGGAATGAAAGGGGCGCGCTCCTGATTGACCTTGCGTTCACCCAACTTGGCGTTGAGTAAATTTTCCCGATCCAGCTGGAACTCAGCAGCCTGGTCACTTTTAAGCATATCACAAGCAACCCCTTTTGCTTCCTCCACACCTACCCCAGTGAGTGTACTGAAGGAGCAAAACTTCACAGGCACCTTAGCATCATCAGTCATTTGTTTAATAAGCATTTTATTATCCACTGATAGACTGTCCAGGTTGGTGTTATCAATTTTGTTGAATCCAATTACAACTGACTTATTCCTAAAGAGAGTTCTAATAGAATGAAAAAGATTAACTTGTTCCTTAATAGACATTCCGCACTCCTCACTAATATCAATTATGAAAAGAATAACTCCATTTATATGTGCTAGTGCAGTGATGGTGGTCATTTCTATGGTGTTCCTATTCTCCAGCGACCGATCTAACAATCCTGGTGTGTCAATTATTTGAAATCTGTTCAAATTATAATCAAAATGCCCTACGTATAAATTAGTCGTGGTGAAGGAATAAGGTTGCACTTCCACATTGGCTCGAGAGACAATATTAATAAATGAAGACTTTCCTACATTGGGGGCACCAGCTAATAGAATGGTTTTCTTATGAGGGTTTATAGATGGGAGCCGGGTTAAGTTTTGTCTTACTTCTTCCAAGTAAACTAAACTGGGTTGCAACTTCTTCACCATTTTACACATACGTCCTAGAGCACTAATTTTTAACATTTTACATTTGTACAAAGAGGAACTGAACTTTAGTAATTTTATATAGTCCTGACAAATGCGCTTCACCGACTTGACCACGTAACTACATTGTCCTAGTGCTAACTTATAATGATCCCTGTCGTATAATATGTTGGCCAAATCTGCATAAAAGGGGTGTATATCGTCTAGCTTAGGGAAATCATTAATTGTGGTTTGTAACTTTTCTCTGAAGAGTTCCTGGCACATTTTTACTTTCCTCATGTAGAAATTTCGAATTCTCGTTATTTTGAATCCCTTGTGGATTTCTGTGGGCGTTTTTCTCTGCGTCCTCGAGAGCACCACGTCTACCAACTCCTTCGCGTTCACCACCGGCTTGATGTCCTTGAACCTGTACAGGCTGGACTCCTTCATCTTGGCCGGTAAAAGGGGTTCAGCGGGGAAAGAGCAGTAATGCGGGGGGCCGCAAATTTTAAAAAAAGTCAAATAATATACAACGGTCAGGCAAAATGCCTGCCTTTTTTTTGCTCAACTTGAGAACAACAAAAAGTCACAACGCCGTAATGTCGCGAAACGGTTTGCTGAACCAATCGAGTAGTCATTAGTCATGTTCTCCTCTTTTTTTTCTCAGATTGCGCGAAAAGCGTAAAAGAAAAAAGGGGGAACACGTTGCCTTTCTCCACTGCAAAGTGGGGAGAATATTATTATTTAAAAAAAAAAAAGAAAAAAAAAAAAAAAAAAAAATTGTCAAGGGAATACCTTTCTTCAACCACAAAAATGATGGACGCACGTTGGTATGTTTTATTTTCCGTTTCTACAAAGTAGGCCGTAGCCGTAAGCCGCCACAAAAAAAAAAAAAAAATGGGGGACACAAGGGCGCTTTTTGGCACCTCGAGGCGGCATTGACCTCGCGATGTAGGCGACCTGCTCACAAAAGAGCAAGCCTAGCCCATGGTGTCGCCGCATTGTACCATATGCATATGTTTTATAAAAGGCACTACACGGGGTATGCGCGTTTTTTTTTCTTTATTTTACTGCTCCCCCCTTCTGCATGCAAATCGCGCCGCTGGACTTACTTCATATTGGGAAAGGCGGAGACAATTTGAAGTGGGGTAGAGCGAGAAGCCCCGAGTTGCACGCAATTGGCCAAGCAGAGCGCCACCCGGCCTGTTGAGGCAACTTTATTTGTTCCTGCTTTTTTTTTTTTTTTTTTTTGTTGCCCCATACGTGCCAACAAGAAGCAATCGGAGTGGAAAATAAACGGAAGCTCCTGAAAAAAAAAAAAAAGCAGGGCGGCCAATTGAACAAAAGGAAAATGAACTAAAAAAAAAAAAATACGACAAAAATCCAGCGCAAATACAGTTTTAATTGAACTGGACCAACTGCGCAAAGTTTTGTTTTTACCCCATGGGAAACGGCGACCAGGGAATGGGCGTGCAGGAAAAAAAATTATGGAATAGAAGGAAGGACTAAACAACGGCTTTTATATCAACCCCAATTAACCATTTTTGCAACTCTGTAATTCTGCAGAAAGGGTACAAGTTGGGGGATCCTCTTTTTTTTTTTTTTTTTTTTTTGGAAAAACGCAAAACCACGAGGAAGGCGCCCTATATGCATATGGGTGAGAAACAGCAGGACGGGCAACTCTTCAAAAATATATATAAAAAAAAAAAAAAAAAAACTTAACCGCGAAAGTGTGGTAAACTACTATAATTAATACCACGTTGGTGAGTTTTTTTTTTTTTGTTATACATTTTTGAAGAGTTGCCCAACCCGTGCTACAAGCAGGCACAAGTAGGCACAAGTAGGCACAAGCAGGAACAAGCAGGAACAAGCAGGAACAAGCAGGCGAATGAGAACCCTACCGTCCTTTCTTCGCCCTTAAAAGTAACCCTTTTTTTTTTTTTTTTTTCATGTGGCTCCGTGGCACCTTCATCTGCCCGGGGAAAGACACACACGCGCGGCTGAAAGTGGAGCTGGGGAAGCATCATGCGAAAGCCTGCCTAGGGGGGGGTGTAGTTGTGGATTGTACGTGTGAGTATGCAATGCGCCTGTTTGTATAAAGCTGGGGGTACATGTGCGCGCACCTCGAAAGAAAAAAGAAGCTGACGCATGGGGAAAAAAAAAAAAAAAAAAAAAAAAAAAAAACTGGTGACATGAAAGAGGTCTAGAGCGGAAGAAGAGAAAATGAAGATGGGGCAATTTTCCTTTGTTAGACTTCTCCTTTTGTTGAGTCTCTTAGTGCAGCGCCTGCCAGTGCAGAAGCAGCAGCAGAGTTCGATTCCAACGCGCAAGTACCTCGATGAAGGAGACCACCCCCCCCAAAACGCCTTCGCCCACGTGGCGAATCAAATGAAAGGGGGGACATGTGACTTTTCCACGGAACCCCTTCATGTTTCAAGTAGTGAGAATGAGATAGTGGCAGGGGTTAATGGAGGCGATGGCCTCCCCGGTGACAGTCGAGATGAACGAGTTCAACACTGTGTACAGTTCACTAAAGGATTGGAAGTGCTCACGTTCGTGTGCCCCAAGAGGAACACCGAGGACTACGCCGGAGTGGAAATCAGACCCATGGACTGTTTTGAGACTGTGCGAATGCCAAATGGAAATAAAAAAAAATTAAGTGAAGTGTTAAAAGGAGTCGAGCTGGAAAATCGGGATAGCGACTTGCTAAGCATTAGAAGAGTTTTCATCCCACCAACCATTTACCAGAATATTATTTTCGAGTGTTCATGTGATAATAGCTTAACGTTTTGGAAGCACAAGATGGGTGCCAGGGGTATCATGCGCGTGCACGTCAGGAAGAATGTCGTATGGGGATGCGACTTTGATCACACACCGGGGGAGGAACCTACACGAGATGCAGGGGGAGACCAGGCGATTACACGCGTAACGGGTGATTGGCTAAGCGGTGACTGGCTAAGCGGCGACTGGCTAAACAGCGACTGGGCTGTTGGTGACTGGGCCTTGTGGCGGAACTCCGGACCCAGTGCAGAACAACTCGTGGAGCGAAACAGAACGCCCTTTTCAAACTTCTACACCCCTGCACAAGTAAACGACGCCAAGGACAAGGGCATCGTGTGTAACGTAAAAATAAAAAAGAAAAAAGTGTATTTGGGGTTGGTGTGCCCCCCTGGTTATGAGGTGTACCCTTCTAATTGCTTCGAACGAGTCCTTCACAAGGATAGTATTGTGAGAATGAGTGAGTTAATTCAACACCATGTTACTTTTCATGTGGACAGCAGCAGGAGGATGTCCTTTGCACATTTTATTCTTAACAAAAATGAAAACCCTGCTGGGTTCAGCTGCCTTTGTGTTAGCGTGCACTCCCCCGAGGCACCTCCCCTGAGAGCAAACTTTGTGTATCGAAACTACGAGTCGTTTGGAGGTCACTTTGGTTTGCTCTACGTGCTGGTTGTACTCCTCCTGCTGGTGTTGAGCCTGTGAGAGGGAGAGAACCACGCG
>NW_012192618.1:80234-84200 GCF_000956335.1 Plasmodium fragile | reverse complement strand
TTTTTTTTTTTTTTTTTTCATGTGGCTCCGTGGCACCTTCATCTGCCCGGGGAAAGACACACACGCGCGGCTGAAAGTGGAGCTGGGGAAGCATCATGCGAAAGCCTGCCTAGGGGGGGGTGTAGTTGTGGATTGTACGTGTGAGTATGCAATGCGCCTGTTTGTATAAAGCTGGGGGTACATGTGCGCGCACCTCGAAAGAAAAAAGAAGCTGACGCATGGGGAAAAAAAAAAAAAAAAAAAAAAAAAAAACTGGTGACATGAAAGAGGTCTAGAGCGGAAGAAGAGAAAATGAAGATGGGGCAATTTTCCTTTGTTAGACTTCTCCTTTTGTTGAGTCTCTTAGTGCAGCGCCTGCCAGTGCAGAAGCAGCAGCAGAGTTCGATTCCAACGCGCAAGTACCTCGATGAAGGAGACCACCCCCCCCAAAACGCCTTCGCCCACGTGGCGAATCAAATGAAAGGGGGGACATGTGACTTTTCCACGGAACCCCTTCATGTTTCAAGTAGTGAGAATGAGATAGTGGCAGGGGTTAATGGAGGCGATGGCCTCCCCGGTGACAGTCGAGATGAACGAGTTCAACACTGTGTACAGTTCACTAAAGGATTGGAAGTGCTCACGTTCGTGTGCCCCAAGAGGAACACCGAGGACTACGCCGGAGTGGAAATCAGACCCATGGACTGTTTTGAGACTGTGCGAATGCCAAATGGAAATAAAAAAAAATTAAGTGAAGTGTTAAAAGGAGTCGAGCTGGAAAATCGGGATAGCGACTTGCTAAGCATTAGAAGAGTTTTCATCCCACCAACCATTTACCAGAATATTATTTTCGAGTGTTCATGTGATAATAGCTTAACGTTTTGGAAGCACAAGATGGGTGCCAGGGGTATCATGCGCGTGCACGTCAGGAAGAATGTCGTATGGGGATGCGACTTTGATCACACACCGGGGGAGGAACCTACACGAGATGCAGGGGGAGACCAGGCGATTACACGCGTAACGGGTGATTGGCTAAGCGGTGACTGGCTAAGCGGCGACTGGCTAAACAGCGACTGGGCTGTTGGTGACTGGGCCTTGTGGCGGAACTCCGGACCCAGTGCAGAACAACTCGTGGAGCGAAACAGAACGCCCTTTTCAAACTTCTACACCCCTGCACAAGTAAACGACGCCAAGGACAAGGGCATCGTGTGTAACGTAAAAATAAAAAAGAAAAAAGTGTATTTGGGGTTGGTGTGCCCCCCTGGTTATGAGGTGTACCCTTCTAATTGCTTCGAACGAGTCCTTCACAAGGATAGTATTGTGAGAATGAGTGAGTTAATTCAACACCATGTTACTTTTCATGTGGACAGCAGCAGGAGGATGTCCTTTGCACATTTTATTCTTAACAAAAATGAAAACCCTGCTGGGTTCAGCTGCCTTTGTGTTAGCGTGCACTCCCCCGAGGCACCTCCCCTGAGAGCAAACTTTGTGTATCGAAACTACGAGTCGTTTGGAGGTCACTTTGGTTTGCTCTACGTGCTGGTTGTACTCCTCCTGCTGGTGTTGAGCCTGTGAGAGGGAGAGAACCACGCGCAGGGGGGGGAGGGTGTTGTCTAATGGAAGGGGGAACACAAAGTTCGAAGCCGGTGCAGTGCTTTACACGGTGCGGTTATTACCCCTGCATGTGTGTGGCGACTGTCCATTTAACAGCCTATTTCAATGTTATTCGTTACATTATTGCCTTTGTTTTCGCTCTTTTTTTGTAAAAAAAAATTCGTACCGTTTCGTGTACACCCCCCCCCCTTTTCCGTGTTCGAATTATTCACTTGTGGCTGCTTCATTTTTTTTTTTTTCCTTTCCTTTTCCTTCCCTTTTGCTAATGTCATTTTTATTGCCCCCCCCCCCAACTCGTACATTATTAAAATAAACGCGTTTGTTTTGGTAAGCGACTGTTGTCTGGCGTGAGGCGGCACCGTGGTAGAGGAGAGAAGCGCGCGCGGGGTGCATCCATCATGTGGTGGTTGGCGTCGACCCGCGTGCGGTAAATTCTCCTCCGGTGCACGCCGCACATCACGCGGTGGAGCGGTTAAGTGAATATTGTGCGGGTGCCACGTTAACACGAACCGACTGGATGGGAAATAATTTTTTTTTTTTTTTTTTTTTTTTTTTTTTTTCGCAGTGTGCGTTAACACGTGTTGGTGCATGTCCAGCACCGTCTGCGGAAACGCGTCACGCAGCGCGTCGCCGTGTGTAATTCTCCCCTCCCCCGTGCGTTGTGCACCGCCATGCAAACGGTGATCTGTTGCTGGGCGCGTTTCACATTTATTGTGCATCTGAGCTGACACCGCATAGAGAGAGGGGGTGTCGCTGTCCGCCCCTGCACCCCGTCTCGGGTACGCGTTTTTTTTTTTTTTTCCAAAAAAATTTTCCGTCCATTTGCTCATATGGGTGAAAAGGGAAAAGAACAGGTACGAACGAATGCGTAACCCATGCATACGTGCAGGTGCAAGCGTTCGGTAAACAGCGCTCAACAGCGATCAACATCGTTCAACAGCGTGCAACAGCGATCTACACCCATTCAAACGTCTTCACACGGGTTCAAACCCCTTCGCGCCGCTTCATCACGCCGCTTCAAACCGCCGCTTCATCACACCGCTTCATCACACCGCTTCATCACACCGGCTTCATCACACCGCTTCAAACCGCTTCAAACCGCTTCAAACCGCTTGGCCAAACTGCTCCCCCCCCCCCCCCCCATGGGCATTGTGAAGGCCTCGGTGTGGGGTCACCTGCTGATCTGGTGGCTCGCGAGCCCGGCGGAGGGATTCACTTACACATGTGACTTCAATGATGAGTTCAGCCTCGAGTTTGGGTCCCAACAAAAAATAAATAAAGAAAAAACATGTACCCTGAAACCAGATGTGCTGGACAAGGTGGTAATAAAATGTGGGTCTGAAAATAAAAAATATGAATTATTACCACACAACTGTTTCGAGCAAGTATACACATCCAAGGCGATGAGGAACCCACAACCATTGGTGAAGTACCTTAACGGAGCTGCCGCTATCATGAAGAGGAAACAACTTCAAAACAACTCAGGAGGAAAAAAAAATTATGAAGATGTATCCTTTCGAGTCCCCCCCAATATGGATTATGAACAAAAGGCAGTTTACTGCATATGTGAAAATAAAGCGCGAATTAAAATTCAAAAAAAGAGCGGATACGTATACGACAAAGACATTGTTAATAAAGGGATAGTGGAAATAATAATTCCTACCCTACCCGATAGAATCGACGGTTGTGACTTCACTGAAAATACATCTGCATTATTCACTAAAGGATATGATGTGAATTTTTATAAAAGACTTGAAGACAAGGACGATGTTATTTGTAAAATTAGAGCTAGAGAAGGAAAATTCATTGGGTTCAAATGTCCCTCCAATTATAACATTGAACCTGAGGAATGTTTCTTACAAGGGTTTAACCTCAATGGAAAAAAAGAAAAACTTCAAACCAAGGTTAACCTCACTGAACTAGTGCTAGATCATTATAATAAAATATTTTATGCTCGTGTTCCTCAAAGGATTTATCAGGGCATGCACTTTTTTTGTGCATGTGTTTTGAACGATAAAAGATTGGTTGCTCATTTTGAATTCATTGCCTCTTCAGGGGATGCAACTGGCGTGAATGAATATGGCGAGATGAATGTTCTGCAGGGCCGTAATGGTGGCACAACAGCCATTGGCCCCGGTTCACACCTCCTCTTTTTACTCTTAGCAGTTCTTTACTTTATGCTATAGTGTTGTTCTCTCCCTCCCTCACGCAGAACTGTGCGGCAGGACGGGAAGCAGCAACTGCCCAATCCTATACAAACCGCGACTAGCCGGCTGGCCAACACGTTGAACAAATGTTACACCTCAGGGGGTTGAAACACGGGAGAGACACTCCCCCCCGCCATTGCCTGAACATTTTTTTTTTTTTTTTTTTTTT
>NW_012192618.1:66522-78833 GCF_000956335.1 Plasmodium fragile | reverse complement strand
TTCGAGTATTCAGCTATTTCAACTTTTTTTTTTTTTTTTTTTTTTTTTTTCTAAATTTTGCTAATTATTTATGCTCTTTTATATAATTTGTGGCTGCCCTGCTTTTTTTTTGCGGAACATATTTTTACAACCTGCTTTTGGGCACCTGGTCGGGGCACTTCCCGCGGTGCATGGCCTAACAGCTCTTTTCAATTCAGTTCACTTGACAATTTTGAGCCGGCCCAAATTGGTCCCCCCCGTGAACTTGGTCCTGTCCGCTCCTTTTCCTTACCAACGCTGTTTCGTTTGTTCCCCTCCATGAGCGTAAGGTCAACAGGATGCAACGCAGCAGAGAAGGGAGGGGGGAAGGGACAAATTGAGCACCCCCTTCTCCGCGTGTCATCCGTATGAAAAAAAAAAGGCGGAGGCGCGCATAAGTATAATAATGCGTTAGGGCTTCCCTGCAAACGCTGTGGAGGACCCCACGTAGAGGGTAACTCCGTAGAAGCGGTGAAGCGGCGAAGCGGTGAAGCGGTGAAGCGGTTAAGCGGTGAAGCGGCGAAGCTACTATACGGTTACGTTTCTACACGCTTCGCCGCTTCACCGCTACACCGCTACACCGCTTCACCGCTTCACCGCAGGATGGACGGCCGGGGGTACACGCAGGCGCCGCCCTGCGAGGAGTGCGGGCAGAAAAATGTGTCCATGGTGAAACCCTCCAACAGGAAAAAGCTCTGCAGGGATTGCTTCACCGAAGACTTCGAAGAACAAGTTCACTTAACAATTATAAAGAAAAACATGTTTCATGAAAAGGACAAAATCTGCATTGCAGTGTCAGGTGGAAAAGATTCGAGCGTCCTAGCACATGTACTTGTTCACATTAAACAGAAGCACAACTACAAGTGGGACCTCTTCCTTTTGGCAATCGATGAGGGAATAAAAGGTTACCGAGATGATTCATTAAAGGTTGTATATAAACTTCAGGAGAGGTACAATTTGCCTCTTAAAATTTTAAAGTTTGAAGATATTTTCACCTACACTATGGACACCGTTGTTAGTTTTATTGGCAAGAAGAATAACTGCACCGTTTGCGGAGTATTTCGGAGACAGGCAATGGAAAGGGGTGCACTATTATTTAACGCCACCAAACTTGTGACGGGGCATAATGCGGACGATTTGGCAGAAACGATTCTTATGAACATGTGTAGAGGCGACCTGCAGAAGCTCGCCAAGGGCGTGCACGCCATGTCTCTAATGAAAATGGAAGCATCAGTGGTGGGGGAAGAAGCGACGACATGTTGCGGCGGCGAATGCACGCGAGGAGAAGACGCGCCCGAACGTGCGAACAGGACCCCAAGTGGAACAGACAACCCAGATGCCCTTATAGAAGTTCCCCCTACCACCCATGCAGAGTCCACCCCACCCACAGAGGAATATCCGTTTTTCCTCTCCCGACTGAAGCCCCTTATGTGGTGCTACGAGAAGGAAATCGTCCTGTACGCATTTTACAAAAAGCTCGACTACTTCAGCACCGAGTGCACCTACTCCCCAAACTCATTTCGAGGAAACTTACGGAGCTTCATAAAAGACCTCGAGATGATTAACCCGCAGTTCATACTTAATATTATTCACTCCTCGGAGTTTTTTTATCACAACAGTAGCAGGAGGAAGGTCCTCCAGGTGTGCATGCGATGTGGCGTGTACACGTCCAATCCGGTGTGCAAAGCTTGCCTCATCGTGGAGGGGCTGCGAAATTATAAGGACAACTCGTTTCTATACGCCAATACGAAGAAGAAAAAGGGAGAGAGGCGCCGCATACCCATACGATACGACCCGGGCGCCGGTGCAGAAGATGCTTCTGCAAGTGTGGAACGTGCCAAGAGTGATAGCAATGCCAATGTAGGGGATGGTGCGGAAGCTCCTGCTTAAAATAAAGTGACACATAATCCACGTCACTATGCAGCGATAATCACGCAGCTCATAAGTTTATTTATTTTATTTTATTTTATTTTTTTTTTTTGTTTGTATGTACACCAACTGTTAACCGTGGAGTGCCCCCTTTTTTTTCATTTTTTAATATTTGTCTTCGTCCCCTCGCTCGAAGAAAAAACTTGTTAGGCATAGCCAACTGTGGCGCATCACCACATTTCCGTGGGGGTCCATTTGCGGAGAAGTGAAAGACCTGCACAATGTAATTAGTTTATTTTCTCTCCTACAACTTTGTCATTTTTTTTTTTTTTTTTTTTCCAGCTAGCCAATTTAAAAATTGTTGTCCCTTTTCCAATTCGCTGTATAAGACAATTGTGTCTTGGTTGTCTTTCCCCCTCCCCACACACACACCTTCCCTCTATAAGATCGGAGTGTTGACCAGTGGGCACCTGGTTGTAGTATTACAGCGTACTATCAACGCCAACAATCGCCCCTTTTTTTTTGCGCACCCCACAAAAATGAGCAAAACTGGCCAAGGCGCAAACATCGTGGAGGAAACCTACCTCTCCTCCATCCGGAGGGTGCAAGAAAGTATAGAAAATAAAAAGCACAGCTTAAGAGAAGACAATAGTATACAAATCAGTTTCAAGGACTGCGATTACGCAATTAAAAAATACACAAACGAAGTTGTAAAATTAATGAAGGATGCTAGTCACATGAGAGGAGCGGCGAGCACCAGCATAAGTGAATATTACAGCTGGCTCATAAAGTGCGATGGGTTTATTAAGAGCTTAACATGCGAAGACATAAGTATGAAAATCAACGAGATGTTCGATGTGGTCACTGCGGAGATAAACAGCCGGTGTAAGCCGGTTCTTCTCTAGAGCGCAAGTGATCATTGCTTTGTGCATCCCGGATACGTTAATCACTACTCCCCCGGACTGATGACTGATGAAACGGGGTGGTGATGAGAAGCTGCATGTATTGTTTTGTTGCCATCCGGTAACTTTCTCCCCCTCTTCCACGTAATTTTTTTTTTTTTTTTTTTTTAATTTTTTTTTTTATGCCACTTCAAGTGTGCAAAACAAACGGAAAAAATGGCTAACAGAACATGTGCACATGGAAAGGTGATCGATGGGTCGCTCCACTACGATGCCTCTCTCCTTTGCACAGTCAAAACGAACCAACACAAAGTGGGAAAGCGACTCGGGAAGGTCATCAAAGCACACAGCGCGGAGGAAGACCCCACACACACCTTCTTCCACCCCTTAACACTTTAAACAGATTTTGAAGGGCACTACTTGTACATGTGGCGATAGACATCCAGGATGTACCTTCGACTTGATGTGCTCCTCCTGAAGCTCTTCTGAGGCTCCATGGCGGGATACTTCTCCTTAAGATGAATATAATTGGTTGTTATCACCTTGCCGTTCATAATTTTTTTATTAAAATATTCATCAGCTAGCTGAAAAGTTTTAAAAATTTTTTTCAGCTCACCATCGCTCAAGCTTTCCTGCAAGGTGGTCACAACGGCATTTTTTATTTCATTTGGATAATTACTAACACCAATACATAACTGCAAAAAGTTATTATTTAAGACGTTGTTAATTATGTTTGAATTCAATATGTTGTAAAAATCTGGGCCCATTTTTTCATAAATTTTGGTGTAGTTTTTGTATTTAAATTTGCCAATTGACCTGTACAAGTCAGGTAAAATTATGCACACATTTTTTAAATCTTCACAATTTAAATAATTTAAAATATTTTTTATTACGAGTCCACTGTTTTTTTCCAAGGAAGTTACTGGTTTGATTAAAATGATGTTGTTTTTCTCACAAATGAAAGAGTTAACATTACTGGCGTGGTGCCACTCGTCCATGTTGTACCTTTGCTGCAGGTAATTCACGTACATTCTGGGGACGTCCCCTTTGCACTGCTGGGACGTAACTCCCCTTTTTATTTCGTTCCCCAGGGCAATTACAATTTTGGATCTGTTTCCCATTTGGTGTTAAGTTGCGGTGAAGGTGGACTTGCGCATGGGGAAACATTCCTCTTTTTGTGTGTGTTTTCCGTGTCAGCCGTGTCATGCGTGTCATGCGTGTCATCCGTGCCATCCGTGTCAGCCGTGTTTGTGGGGGGGTTTTGCTCTGCTCCTTCTCTGCGCACTATCCATGCCTGTTCATGCGAAGCGGCAAGTTACCTCTCAGCCAGTTCTACGTTTTATCTGTTTTGCTAAGGTGAGACTGGCGCGAGTACTTCCCTACCGTGTGGTGGCCTTGGTTGGTTGTGCTTTCCCCTAAACGCCCAGGCAGAGAAACAGCCCGGTGCTCACGAAGGACAAGCCAAGTACGGACTTGAAGGACAAGGCCCTCTTAAAGAGTATCATTTCAGTGAGGAAGGTGAAAAAAAAGCAAAGGACATTGCATAGAGGCATTACCAAAGATATGTCGCCCTTCCGTAACAGGTAATAATAAAGTGCAGACCCTGCTTGGTTAAACAAATATGGGACAACGACATACCAACTGCTCAGCATACCAATTGTGTCACGAAAGAGACCTTTTTGTTTTTCTTTTTCCCCTCTTGCGCATCCGCCTTTCATGAATGCATTTGTGCATCCCCAGAGAATTCCCACTAAGAGGTAAAGGGCCAACTGCATGTTTTATGAAGGCATTCCGAAGGAGTGGCGTGATGGTCTGAGTTGCGTTTGGCTAATTCACTGCTTTTGTGTGTATACCCCTACATGACAGCATTGGGGAGAAAAAAACAATTAAAATGACTTAAATGCATTCTTGTCCGCGGCATTCTCCCTTTCACCTGCACATGGTCATATTTTTTGTGCAAACACGCCGGGGGGGGGGGGGGAAAAAAATAACGCAAAGAAGAGCAAAAAATATATACATATATATATATAAAATAAAAGAGGAAAGGTTGCCCCAGTGGGCGTATCCTCCGGCTGCGCTACTACGCTGCTGCGTTGCTGCGTTTTCCCCGTATATTTCGCTTTTTTTTTTTTGTCCGTGTTTTCCCCCCCAGAGCACCGCAAAAAAAAAAAAAAAAAAAATGCGCGAACGTATTCCCCCCGAAGAGTTGTATTCCCCTCGTGCATGCGCACACTTGTGTTGGTTTGTTGAATTTTTTTTTTTTTTTTTTTTCATTTTATAATTAAAACTTGTTCGCCATATTGTATTCCAGTTTTTACAAATTTTAAATTGAATTTGTCTGTTTGTAAAAATTGTCCATTTGCGCGGAGGTGGAAGCCGCGCACGTTGTCTTTAGCGGTGCAACGGGCCAGGTCAAATCGTGCCACAGCCCCGCACCTTGTCAACCGAATTGTGTGAGCCAAGTCGCCCCGCCCCCACACGGGAAATTTCATTTTTTAAAAAGGACGCACAATTCGTTTTTTCAAAAACGTGTATATAAATACCCCCCGGCCGCTGGGAATGTTCACGTTTGTGCTTAGCGAAGACGTATGAGGTTGCGCTATAGGCTACTACCGCTCAGCTAAGGCTACTCTCTCTCCCATTCCTCTTCACAACCGTAAGATGCTGCTGGACCTGTCGAACTGCAACCTGAGGAGCCTGGAGGACTCCGACCTGATCCTGGAAAAGCTGATCGAGCAAAACGCAGACTACACAAGTGTGACCTACCTAGACGCATCCCACAACTCCATCCGGTCACTAAAAGGATTGAGCTGTTTTGAAAATTTGAAGATCTTAAACATTTCATACAATTTGTTAAAGTCGTTAGATGGAGACTTCATCCCCTCTTCCACCGAAAAAATAATTGCTCACCATAACGACCTCACAGACATATGTTTTAAGGGGGTGAAGAAATTCTCAGGGGGTAGTGAAGGGAAAGAAGTACAAAGGGATTCTTACCATGGGGGTAAGATGAGACAGGAGGGTAAACCTAAGTGCGGTGTACAACCTACGCGTGTTTCTTACCCGGAAGAGAAAGGAGAGGATTCATCACCCAGTTCTTCTTACAATGACACCTACAGAAATAACGTACTAAATGAAAAAGTATTTTACACGAATAAAGATTTACCACTGAACAGGTTGGCATTCCTAGATGTGAGCTTTAACAAGATTAAAAAACTCACCACGTTTGAAAGGTACCTACATATTATTAACAAAAAGAATGAACAGGGCAACCTCGAAGGAGGGTACTCAGATGAGGGACACATAAAAGACTTTATTACGAATAAGACTGAGCAGGATGTCATGCTTTTATTTTTTAACTCCTTAGATACTCTTTACCTTCGAGGGAATAAATTGACCAACTTAAAAGGACTCAGTGTGTTTAAGAATTTGAAGGTGTTGGACCTCCGTTCTAATCTGATTAACCACCCGGTGCAATTGTTTTACCTCCTCGATAATGAAAATTGGCTGAAGCAATATAATGAGAAGGCTATGAGGACAGAGGATGCCTTTTCTTCGTGTTCCCCTCCTCTCCTGTCCTCCTCCTCGAGTGGCTGCTACTCATACTTCCGCTCCGTTTTACAAAAGTACAAAAATTTGAAGTGTGTACAAAATGTGTTCCTGCGTGGGAACCGGCGCGTGCTCAAGCCCAAGCATTTATTCCTCAGCGTGTGCGACGTCCTCAGGTGCGCCAACACGCGCGGCAGGTTCACCACGGACGTCTCCCTGGAGGGGGAGAACGAACAAGAGCAGCAGGGGGGGGGAGAGAATGCGCTAGCGGAGGGAGAGGACGACCTGGTGGGCGATATCCTCAGCGCCGCCAGCCAAGTGGAGGACAGCCAAGTGGAGGACAGCCAAGTGGGGGACAGCCAAGTGGAAGCCAGCCAAGTGGAGGACAGCCAAGTGGAAGCCAGCCAAGTGGAGGACAGCCAAACGGAGGAGACGGCGTCCGAGGGAGGATACCTAGACGAGGGGTACTTAAGCGGGGATCGCGCAGGTGGAGGCGATTCACATGAGACTGCTTCAGATGGGGCCGATTCAGACGAGGTCTACTCAGAGGAGTCCCTCATCGGGGGAGACCGCCTGGGCATGTCTCTCAGCGATAAGGGCAAGGAACCGGGGGGACAGGTGCAGAAATTAATAAAGACGGTGGAGGAGAGTTTGGACGAGAGTTTGACCTCCAACCAGACAAGAGGAGAGCGGAATGCCCGAGAGAAGGTCAGCGAGTCAAACAGCTTGGTGAAAAGAACGGTACTCCCGCACGGCGCATGTGAGTTGCAGGAAACGAGTGCATACCGCTACCTAAGGGAAGAGGAGAGGGACGACGAAGACGAGGATGAAGCAGACTGGGACGAAGTACGCAACGATTCTGCCCCATCAGAGGACGTACGCGAACATTATGCCCCATCAGAGGAACACATAGAAAAGCTAATTCACAACTTAAACAGATGCGTGTCCACCAATGCATCACAAGTGGTACCCCCCACAAGTGGAAGGACAAAAGATGAAGTGAAGGAGCGACGTTTCTGTGAGAAGGAACCTCCTTACATGATGGAGGAGAAGTGTGAGAGGAAAGAAATTAATGAGGTGGGAAAAGGCCAGGGGGTGAAGGCCTTAAGCACAGAAGGTGAATGTGGGTCGACGTATGAAGGAATGGTCAGGCAGCAGGGGCTCGGCGATACGTCATGCGAGGAAGTGGAGGAGGATCAGTCGGAAGTTGAGGGGAATGAAACGAGTAGCTCCTTCTCCTCCGTCGTGAATACCAACCAGGCGAAGAACGCATTAAAGGAAATCCTCATCAGCAGCAATGGGTTGGAGAGGTACAGCTCCTATGATTCTTCCTCCATGGGCAGCGACGTTTTTGAAGGCGACTCGGATGAGGAGAGCACACGGGGGGATAATAAAAAGGGGGAAGTTACACAGGAGCAGAATAAACAGGGGAATAATTGGAGTGGAAAAGGCGTGAGTGCAAATCAAATTAGGGTTGCACCCAACAAGGGTAGACATACCGATGAAGCCTTAACTGCTCCTATTAAGCGCGAACACAAACGTGGAGTAAGCAACGGAGGAGTTACCCCCAACGCGCCATTCTACAACGACCCCGTGGTAAGGAGGGGCATTCAGGTGGACAAAACCAGAGGAGCAGATGAAGCAAATGATGAGAAGGCGAAAGGGTTAATTAAAAAGAGGACTCTCGATGATGAAGTGCATGTGGAGAATGTTAAGACAGCAGCTGCTGGGAGGGATACAAAAAAGGAATGTCTTAATGGAAGCAGAAAATCACAGAGTGGGGGGAAGTTTGCCTTGGTGAATAAGGTAGTACATGGAAGGAGACGCAACGTGGAGAACCCACCACGCGAGAAAAGCACAGTGAAGAGAGAGGACGGAAAGCACTGCGCGGGTGCACAGAGTGGAGCGGTGAAAGGAGGGGGAAATACTTCCAAGGAGGGAGCAAGAAATGAGACAAAATTGCGTGACGGAGAGGTGCACAACAGCGAGATGCACGACCGCGAGATGCACAACAGCGAGACGCAGGAGGAGAAGAAGAAGAAAAAGAACGCGCTGATGGAGCTGCTAAAATTAGACCTAGGTAAAGGTGACAAGGGGAAGAGACGTGGAAGAGGAGACAAGAGTAACGACTCATGTGTACGCAAGTCGCAGGATAAAAAATGCGGCTACTCTGCATCTCTCAAGTCAGAGTCCACAGATGTAACCGAGAGGGATTCACATAAGCGTGTCCTCAAGGGGGAAGAGAAGCTCCTCATGAATTCCCCTTACGGTAATGACTTCGAGGAGCTGAATAGGTCAAGGGGGATCAGTGTCTACGCGTACCCAATTCGCATACAGGAAGGCACTTCTGTACGAGGGGAGCTCGCAGAAGGAAATGGAGACGGAAGCCATAATAAAGAAAGCAGCCATGAGGAATTAAACAAGCGTGAGGAAAGATATCAGGACGAGGGGCCCGCCCCCTCGAGCATCGCCGAAATTTTACAGAAGCTGAGCGACCTGCAAGCGTCGAGCGAGAAGGACGCAACCCTCAACAATAGCCTGGCCATGCACCTGAAGGAAGTTTGCCTCACGCTGGGCAAAGAAAAGCAACAGAGCGACATCCTCTTAAGCCAAAATGAGAAGCTTCAAACAGAAATAAAGCGATTAAAAGAGAGTAAGAAAAAATTAAAAACGAAAATGAAAAAATTAGAAAACTGTTATAAGCAAAAGTGCACAGTTGTTAAGAGGTACCAGAACATGAGACACAAGTTCAAACTGGCTGAACAGGATCAGGTGGACATACCCGACGACGACATGGATCATCAGAACAAATACATCGAGAACGCTATGGAGCAGCTTTACGTAAGGCTTCGCGTGTGCTTCGGAAGATGCGTCCTTTGTGTACACATCATGCATGTGTCATTATGGGCCCTATGGAGAAACACGAAAAAGGGCTTATCACTTTTTTTTTTTTTTTTTTTCCAATTCCGCAGAATGTGTTCTCCGAAGTGTTTGGGGAAAACCACGTTATGACGAAGAGGTAATGCGGAGGACACACAAAAGAGGAGGGGTCCCTTCCACAAGTGGGAGGACATGGGCGATGTCGTGTTCGGCCAAACGCGAACAACTCATGAGTGTGGCATTATTATTTTCATCCTCCCCTCCTGCAGAATAGAGAGCTTAGCCAATGTATACATAAAAAAGGAGAAGAGCGTGGAAATACAAATGGTCACCCAGAGGAAGGTAAGTCAGATTGGGGAGCGAAAAAGGAATGAACAAATATATATATAAATAACCACACACGAAAAGGACACACTCGAGTGTTCCCCCTTTTCCCCGCTGCAGCAATTGGAGCTTCTAAAAAATGTAGAGGACATCGTAAAAAAGAAAAACGAATACTACTACGAGTTGCAAAAGAAGAACGAAATTATTACAAGGTGGGTGCGAGATATCACACTGCTGTGTGTAGCTGCTGCAAAGAATATGTTACGCATTTTTTTGCTATGGGGCGAATGCTCTGACCATGCCTTACACCCCCTCCGTCCGTTATAACCCTCCCTTTATGTGTTAACTTTCACCGTGCAGCTTAAATAGCAATTTGGCCAAAATAACACAAAGCGTCGCGGACATGAAGAATGGCGTTCTCGAAAGTGAAAAAAAGATGAAAGACTTGACGACGCAGCTGGCAAAGAAGGATGCCCTCCTGAAAGAATTCGAAACAAAAAACAGCCAAATGATGGTAAGACGCGCTCATTCTGTTCTGCACGTGTGGAAAATTTGTATCAGCTAGCCAAAAGGGGGGCAAAAAAAAAAAAATTATTATAAAAATACCTGAACTGTTCATAATGTACACTCCATTTGGCTGTTTTTTTTTTTTTTTTTTTTTTTTTTTTCTGAACAACTCAGGACGAAAAGGAGAAGCTGTTTCAGAAGGAACGAGCGCAGCTGCTGGAGTTACTCAATGATAAAGGTAACAAAGGGGGAGAAAAGGATGTTTCCCTATTGTGTGTACAAAGAGGAGAATGTGGGAATGATTTAGTCTTTTTTGTCGAGCCGGGTGTGGCCACATCGGGCTTTGTTTTTGTCCATTTTGCGCACCGCAGTTGCCCCTTCTTTTTGCTCAGACGACAACGTCAAAAACGTGAAGCACTACAAAGAAGAAATAAAATGCCTGGAAGACAAACTGAAAAAATATTTGGACCGAAATGTACACAAAATACATGACAAGAACTACGAACTTATGGTGGACAAGCTGCATGACGAACAAATAAAAATGCACTCCCTGTTGACCGAAAAGGAAAAAATTATTAATGAGAAAAACATTCAAATTGAGAACTTGGAGTCCCAGTTGCAGTCCTGGGCCGACGAGGCCACGAACTGGGTGGTCGTGGCGGACAAGCACACTACACTAATAACAAACCATAACATATTAAAGGTGACCAGCAAAAAAAGGAAGAAATAAAAAAAGGGGGGCGTGTCTGACGCGCCATGAGCCAATTCATTCATATGTGCCCATGCACTATTCCGTTTTTTTTCCTCCATTTCACATTTTTTGCCCCTCCCCCACATCCCTCTCTCCCCTCTGCAGAAAAACTACGAAGAGCTCAAATATAAATATATCATGGACATGAAATACGTCCAAACGAACAAAAATGAGAAAGTTAAGGAGCTCATACGGAAGTATGCTTAGGGAGACTTTTGCCTGTGCCATACGCTTTGGAGTTTCCCTACACCTTCACACGGATTGGGTTGATTAGACCTTCCTCTCCTTTTTTTTTTTTTTTTTTTTGTCTCGGCTGACCTCTTTTTTCAAAAGCCCCCATGATGTGGTAGCATAACAAAAAAGGTTTTTTTTTTTTTTGTCATTTTTTAAAATTTGTCCTCCGCGTGCCAACGGCCATATGCGCCCCCTCTTTTGTGAATACATGATCGGCGCGCACAAGTAAATCAATCATTCGCGCATGGGCAGCTATGCAAAGACATACGTGTACATAAAAATGTGTACTGTGCATGCGTAACTCGTTCGGGCGGGATAGAAGCCTTATGGGCGGTAAAGACTATACCGGTCACTGCCAACCAGCGTTGCCGCATTAAAGCGGAAACTTTACATACGAAGGAGGAAGGAAGGCGTAGCATCCTTGTCGTTGCAACCATTCTGAAGTCAACGTTACGGGGTGGCATGACATGCTCCATTTACCTAACCGCGTTGTGCTGCTTTTTTATTTTTTCCACCTTCAACGTGTACCCATGGTTTATGTTTTTCGTGTGCGCTTGGCTCTTCCCGAACGGGTAAGGATAATTAAAGGGTGAGTGGTGAGGGAATCCTTTGTTGAGGTTCCACCAGAGGATCCTTCACGCTGCCACCCTATAATCCCCACCCTACTTTAAAACGCACAAATGGGTAATCGGATGAACAAAATATGTTGCACGCATTTTGAAATTATAGCAGCTTAGGTATGTATTTTGCTTGGCATTTTTTTCTTCATTTTTTTTTTTTTTTTTTTTTTTTCAAGGCCTAAGTGCTCATATGTAAGCCACATAAAAAAATGGGGTCAGGCCAGTTGCCCATTCCTTTTTGTGGTTGAAGTTTTTTACTTCTTTTTGAGGGGTAGTATAAATGGGCGGTGGCGGCACCCATCCTGGCCGTGGCATTTTTTGACTCTACAAATGGGTGTGGGGTGGATATATATAGTCTACAGCTCGCGGTGCAGGGTTTATATGAGGAGTAACACAGCGCCGCTTTTGCGCCTTTCAATTGGCGTAAAATTTGGGGCGATAAAAAAAAAAAAGTGGGTTTTCCTTTTTTCTCCCAAAAAGGGTGGTTGGTTCGGCTTTTTTTTTTTTTTTTTTTTTTTTTTTCCATATAAGTTTATTTCGTTCTGTTTTTTATTTGTACCACTCTATTATTTTTCCCCTTTATTCTTTTTTTTTTTTTTTTTTTTTTCCTTCGTATGCCATTAAACATATATATACCTCCCTTTTTTTTTTTTTTTA
>NW_012192618.1:60017-66422 GCF_000956335.1 Plasmodium fragile | reverse complement strand
ATTTTTTTTTTTTTTTTTATATTCCTTCGTATGCCATTAAACATATATATACCTCCCTTTTTTTTTTTTTTTAATCTCGCTCGGCATACCCCCCACTGTGCCTATGCATAAGTGATCACTGCTTTAGTTTGGCTAGCGCGGTGTTATAGTTAGAGGCACGTATCATCTCGTTGCTTTGATCCTCCAGTGAGTTTTCCGCTCCCTGGAGAAAAAAAAAAAAAGCCGCATTGACGAAGTGGTTTTAAAACCCGCGTTGGCGTGGGAGCGAAAGGGGAAGCTGCTGTTTTTACCTTTTTTTCCCGTTCCCCGGTGATACGTTTTTTTCCTTTAGGGCTACCGCGGACACGGCTACACTGCTGAAACGGCTACACCGGCACACCGCGTGTTATACAAACATGGCCGAGTACGGGGAGGGGGAGAACGGCGTTGGGGGGGTTGAGAAGCTGGTGAGCTTCGAAGAGGAGGTCGAGACGTTCCTGATTAACTTGCACGACTTCGTGTACCACCGAAATGCAGAAGCGATTAAGAAGTTATTTGACACTGACTTCTACGCCATTTCCGATATTTACTTCAAGAACATCCGGTGGCCTTCCATCAAGTTGGTCGATATTTTTTACAAGCAGAAGAATCGGTTCCACAATTTAATTCACTCGTTATATGAAGAACTTTATTATAGGCATGTGTTCATAATAAACGACGTGACTTTAGAGGACAGGAAGAACTCGTGGGATAATTATAAATGTTTGTTGAATTTTATTTCGAGCATATGTTCAGATCCGTCTGGGGACACAAATGATAATGTGTTAGTGATGCCAAATGTGTGGATTCATGAATTTCTGTCGGAATATCTGTACCAGTACCAATCCATGTGTCATTACAAATTAAAGATATTGAAGAATCCTGAAGAGAACAAAGAAGGAATAGAGTTTTTAATAAAACATGCAGATGTGTTTGAGAGCAGTATCGTGTTGGAAGTGTTACATAGTCTCTTGTTGAAGGCTGAATTTAGTACCCTTCCCGATGAAGAAAGAAGTATTTTTGTTCATAACGTTTTTCATATTAATAATGAAGAGATAACCAGTAGGTACCAATTTGCTTACTTTGCCTGCTGTGTGTTATTGAAGGCATATGTTCTAATGGGAGATTATTATACAGCATTAAAAATTATATCGTCTATTGAGTTGAGTCACAAGGCACTGTATTGGAAGGTGACTCTGTGTCACATTAACATTTTTTATCACATTGCATTTAGCTACATGATGCTGAGGAGATACAACGATAGCATTAAAATTTTGTCGCAAATTTTAATTTATTTAGCCAAGCAAAAAGTTCATTTGTCCAATCAACAGAGATATGAACAGAGTCAAATACATAAGCTAATGGATAAAATGTACTTGATCGTGATAATTTGTCACTCTTTAACTAACACTAGACTAGATGAAACGGTATTACAAAGCATTAAGGAAAATTATTCAGGAAGATTTTATGCACTTTTACAAACAACCAATGAGCAAGCTTATGCAGATCTCTTTTACAAAGTCGCTCCTAAATTTATCGACCCGCTTTCTAATATTAGCTTTCAACTGCTAGCTAATTTTGAGAATGTACAAAATCAAACATACAACTCAGATCCTATGACCACCCAACTGAATATTTTTTTAAAAGACGTTTCGTACCAGAAGAAAGCCTTTCACTTTATTTCTTACTCCAAGCTGTATCATAACATTCAGCTGAAAAAGTTGAGCAGCCTTATGAATTATGGGGAGCACAGACGTCTTGTAGCAGAATTGGGTGAGGCACCAAGCGGAGAGCTGCCACCCAATGAGGAACTTGTCGCATCTGACATCATGAGTGTGAAGAATTCAGGGAGGCAACTCGTGTGGAAAGAGGGACCTTTGTACAAAGGAGAGGTTGTCACATCTGTGTTTGGTTCCTCCTTCGACTTTTACATCGACATGGATATACTAAACATTAAGACACGAGCTCAGCAAAAAATCTTCATTGATTATTTTGTGCACCAAATTAACATGTGTAAGAATTTGAGCAATCACCTGCAGGGCACTGGCGCGCCACATGCCTACAAGGCCAAGTACGACAACTTCAGGCGCAAGAACAAGGGCAAGGGCCGCGCCAAGGCGTGATTGCGTAGCGGTTGCGCCGCGCAGCGATCAATGCGCGCAGCGGTTGTGTAGTGTAGCGATTGCGTAGCGATTGTGTAGCCGTTGCGCCGCGCACCTTGCTTTGCCTGCCCATTTGCACATCCTCTTTTTTTTTTTTTTTTTCCCCCACCATGCACTCCTTCGTGCTGTCCTTTTTAAACCAACATAAACACAATTTTTCCTTTTTTGAGGAACCGAGCAAAATTGAAAAATGCTACGTAAATGCGACGCGACGTGTGTCGCGAAGTTGGCCGCTCCCCCTTTGAGTGGCGTTCGCCTGAACAGGTCAGGGCAATTTTGCGCCTTGGCGCAACTCGGGCTTTTCTCCCCAAAGGAAAAAAAAAAAAAAAAAAAAAAAAAAAAAAAAAAAAAAAAAAAAAAAAGAAAAAAAAAAAAAAAAAAAAAAAAAAAAAAAAAAAAAAAAAAAAAATCCAATGCGGCATAGACATTTTTATAAAAAGTTTCTCCCCAAAGGAAAAAAAAAAAAAAAAAAAAAAAAAAAAAAAATTTAAAAAGGTGAAAAAAAAAAAAAAAAAAAAAAAAAAAATATATATATCAATTGATGAGCAAATCAATCGATGGACAAATGAATTGACGAGCAAATGAATTGACGAACCGCCTCCTCCCCCCAACTCTGTGTCGCCGTTGGCACGGCCAAATAGGAGTATCTTCCAAACGTGACGACCGCGTTCATCTGCGCAACGAAAATGAACGAACTGGGTTATGCGTCTCATCCTCCCCCCGAGCCCGACTTTTGGATCTACTTCGCCAGCTACCTTCGCAACGCCTGGGTCCAGGTGGGGGACACGCACGCACATCAGCCATGCGCTAAGAAGAGCCATGCGCGAAGAGATCAGCTAAAGGACACGCATGTGATAAACAAACATACATGTACCATGAAACATTTTCTTTTACAGTGGGCCATTGTCTTCGTCCCTTTCCTTATGTTTGCCCTTTACCTCAAGTTTACTATGCGTAAGGGAGAGAAAAAAAAAAAAAAAACGCCACGTCCAGCGATGCGGCGCTACAACTTCGCCCATACAACTGCGCCGCTGCAAATCCACTGTGCCACCTCGCGCTACCCCCCGCAGCGACTGTGCCAACCAGTGAAAAGGAACGCCACGAGGAAGAAGCCCATTTTGGAGAACCCAGAAGAGACATGAAGAGGAGGAAGCCCATTTCGGCCAAGCCAGAGGAGACGTAAAAAGGGGAAGGATCTATATAGGATACGAGTCGGTGCAACTTATGTACGATCTGTGCTGTCCCCACCCAAGTGGAGGAGTGAGCACCGAGTAGGGTAATTCAACCTATTACCACAAGTGGATACTTCTTATCAAATGAGAGTTTTTTTTTTTTTTTTTTTTAAATTAAAAGTGAAGTGTACAAATAGACATGAATTCGTTTAGTGCAGTTGGCACACACAGTGATGTACCACGTTCATGCACACTCGAGGGGGGTCATGCAAATGTGCTCGTCCGTGCGTCTGTGCTTCCGCACATCTGTGCATGCGTCCGTCTGGAGACATTACTTCGGGAATATTCACGCATGGAGGGAAAAAAGTCCAACAGGGGGTAGAAGCAATTTTTTTGTTTGGCTAACTAACCTATTGTGCGTGATACATGCATGCACAATTGTCCACATGAAAAACTACTAAGCGGTTCCTGTGGAGATACACACGTGTGTATCAACCATGTGGAAGTCCTGACGCAACCGTTTTCCTTCTTCAAGGGACTCATCCCCAACTGGACATATGACTCCTCTTCTGGCGGAACTTGGAGATCTGGGGGGGGAACGGAAAAAGCGAATCAGTGTAGGGTTTAATGAGGGGTTGTACCAACTTAAACTGCGCTGGGTAAAAAAATTTGGCGACAGCATATTGGAGGGGGGCGGAGGAGGGATGCGGAGAAAGGCGTCGTGCCGAGTAGTCATTCACACGTCGCTTTCCCGCCCGTGAATAAAACAAAATGATTAATATGTAGAAAGTCCATGAAGGAGCATGCACACACATGCTCCCTTTTCTCTCCCGCTCAGTTGCTTTCCCTACCACTGTGGAGAATCTGTCCTTCAAATTTTCATTCTTGGCCACGCAGTTATCGGGTCCATAAGGCGGCTTGATCCTGACCTCGCCGTTAAGGACCAAAATGTCTTTGTTGCTCCAAGTGCAGTCAGGGTGCCTAAGGGGCGCAGTGTAAAAGGTCGGAAAAAGGGGGCATGGAACAACACACGGGAGAGAGAAGCCACACACACACCACTCCCCAACAAGGGGTAGCCTCTAACAATGCGCATTTGTTATGTCCTCGCCGTGGGCATACGTTTTCCATATAAAGTCGAACAGCTCCTGTGCCTCCTGCGTTACGCCAATTCCAATGCGTGCCTTAATGGTTTCAAATTTTTCCAAGGCCTTCTGTTCAATTCTCTCGACCAGGGACCCCTCAACTTGAGGAACAGGGTCATACACAACTTTCATTCTTTTTCGTATCTCTAGGTCTAGGATAACATCAATCTTAATAATGTAAAAATTGGCTGTGCCATTTTTATTATCATCCTTAATGATTATAAAATTCAAATTTGTATCGTAACAGTAGAGTTCTCCTTGGAAGGTCTGTCCATCCTGGGTCTTGGTTTCTACTACATGACCAAAATGCAGGCAGGGGTCAAAAATGCTTTTGTTCATGGTACACGCGTTGTCACGTTTGAGAGAACATTTGTTTAAACATTCAGTCGAGGGGCCGCTTGCTGTGGAGTTAGTTATTATATATATATATATATATATATATATATATATATATATTTTTTTTTTCCGTGGGAGGGGACTTATTAAAATGCAAAATGAAGTCTGCGTCAAGTGAACCCAATGAGGAGATTGGTGTCCTTTTCCCCTCATCAATTGACCCAAGAAGTGAGAAATATTTGCGGAACGCACGAAAATGGAATTGCAGTTCTCTTCATCGAAACCTTTCTCCAATGTTGTAGCACATGCCTTATTTTTTACTCACGATTATGCCTCCGAGGTGGTAGATTTTTTTTTTTTGTTCCCAAACTACGTTTATTGTGTATACTTGGCGATGCTGACGCGTCGTTCTTGTCGCACCAAAAGGAGCGCTCTTACCCGTTAACAAAAAAAAAAAAAAAAAAAAAAATTGTCGGCAGGAAATTTTCGCTGTATGTTTTAAAAGGCATCATTTTAGTTTTACCACTGTGGGAAACAAAAGTACGCCTAAACACGGATTATGCATAAAAGTGGGCGGACACATCGAACGACGTGTGGGACGTAGGAACACTAGCTGCTCTATTGGAGGAACTTCACCCAATGGTGTATTTCAGCCTGGGCACACTAAAAAATTGGGTAGCCACCCACCCCCACCCTTTCGCATACATTTCGAACGAAAAATGCATCAAAAAAAAAAAACAAATAAAAAACGAGCCAACGCCGAAATGTCCCCGAGCACACGTACTTTTCCCCTCCACCACAAGGGGGATGAAAAGGGCATTTCCACTCGTGGAACGCCGGAATATCTACCTACACCCCATGTAACAGTGTTGAGCTTACCTATGCTGTGAAAACATATGGGTGATAATGCATATGAGTACCGGCGGAAGGCAGTGGAACGGAATACACCCCCCCGCATAAAGCAATCCGTGGCCAAAAAAAGGGGAACATCGCATAGAGAGAGGGGGGGTTGGGGGGGGCCTACCATTTCTTTTCCCATCCCTATTTGATGTACATTGTCCAGTCAGTTTGGAAGAAGTGTAATTTTTTTTTTTTTTTTTCTCAAACGGGTATGCATTTGTGTTCCCCCGAAAAGGGAGAAAATTCGAAAAAGGGGAAATCCTCGAACGGAATTAATTTTGCAGAAAAAAAAAAAATAATATAATAAAATATAAAAGGTAAAAACGATTAAAACGTCACATTTGTGATTATTTACGTACGTGGTAGGTGCGCAAAGAAAGCTAGCTGTTGGAAAGGCACTGTCTAAGGAGGGAATTGTGGTGTACATGGTCGCATAGGCCATTTTTTTTACATGTGTTATATTGGCATGCACGCGTTTGGCGCCCTTAAAAAATTTATCACGAGAAAAAAGTGAAATGTTAGGAGCTCTTCTTTTCATGTCGGTGTTTGTCCTATTTAGACTTTGAGGAAAAACTCTGCCTCCACCTTTGCGGCGTGGTTCACATGGGAGGAAAAAAAAGGGTGCACAAAATGGGGTACACAAAAAAGGGGTACACAAAAAAGGGGTACACAAAA
>NW_012192618.1:15074-58832 GCF_000956335.1 Plasmodium fragile | reverse complement strand
TTTTTTTTTTTTTTTTTCTCAAACGGGTATGCATTTGTGTTCCCCCGAAAAGGGAGAAAATTCGAAAAAGGGGAAATCCTCGAACGGAATTAATTTTGCAGAAAAAAAAAAAATAATATAATAAAATATAAAAGGTAAAAACGATTAAAACGTCACATTTGTGATTATTTACGTACGTGGTAGGTGCGCAAAGAAAGCTAGCTGTTGGAAAGGCACTGTCTAAGGAGGGAATTGTGGTGTACATGGTCGCATAGGCCATTTTTTTTACATGTGTTATATTGGCATGCACGCGTTTGGCGCCCTTAAAAAATTTATCACGAGAAAAAAGTGAAATGTTAGGAGCTCTTCTTTTCATGTCGGTGTTTGTCCTATTTAGACTTTGAGGAAAAACTCTGCCTCCACCTTTGCGGCGTGGTTCACATGGGAGGAAAAAAAAGGGTGCACAAAATGGGGTACACAAAAAAGGGGTACACAAAAAAGGGGTACACAAAAAAGGGGTACACAAAATGGAGTACACATGAAATGGGGTACACATAAAATGGTCCCGGAATGGTGTTCTACAAAATGTGCAGTGAGATTTACAATGACAAGCATGCACCGTGGCGAAAAAAATTTAAGTTAAAATTAAAATTAAAGCTGGCACTGAAATGGCACTCAAGCTGAAATATAAATTTACAGCCAATTTTACAGCTAAATTTACAGCTCATTTTACAGCTAATTTTACAGCTAATTTTTACAGCCTATTTTTACAGCCTATTTTTACAGCCAAGTTTCAAAGGAACAGTCACATTACGACAAACAAAACAAACGAATATTTTCCAAACAATAAAAGCAACGATCAGCACATGTAGAGAAAAAAGAATGTGCAAAGCACTGTAAGGGAGAATACCCTTGTGTCATATGTATCCCCAACTACACATAAGTAAATATCACCTTTCTTTTAAATGAACCATCATTAGGAAACGTGTGTTTAGCTAAACGTGAAGTGTTTTCATTGTACATCCCTTTTTTTTTTTTTTAACTCTGTTAAGCATATTGTGAGCATACGTGAGAGATACTTACATTTTTTTTTTTTTTTCATCGCATGGTGTGAAAGTGTCATCGCTTCGAGGGAACTCCCTAACCTTCGTAAAAACAATTGCTGAGAAAGTTATGTACGAAGGAACTGTAGTTGTACTGCATAGAAAAAGGGTTGATCGCCTTCATTGTGTAACCTGTTCTCAAGCGTCTTCCTCCAAGGGAGTTTTGTTACCACTTATCGGTACAGAACTTGCGTTTTTTACACAAGCGCGCCAGTCGTGACGCACGTGCAGCGTGTCCGCCACTGTGATGTGACGACATCTACAAGGCGAATGCCGTCAACATACCCATGTGTGCATCCCCGTTTTCACCAAGGAAGCCACAGCTTTTTAAACACACCAGTGTGACATCGCTGGTGTTACAAATTGTGCAACATAATCACCAATAACCCGCGCACACCCCCAGTGTATATGAGTAGGCATCATACGTGTGCATACCTAAACAAATTGTGCACATGTGCATATCATGTACTTACCACGTATAACAGCATCTATGTGAGCAAATGCCCTAGCGTATATATGTGCACGCACATTTCCAAGTGTACCAAGATAGCCGCAGACCCCCTGCACAGTCTTTTCATATGGTTTTAAAAAAGCCTGCAACGAGAATTACTACCTGTGCATTTGCGAGCAATGCCGTGTATCGGCGACTTATTAGCCCCCACTGTACGTGAGTATGTATAAATATACATGAACATATACATAAGCGTATATATATATTTTTTTTCATTACACAATAAAAAAAAAAAAAAAAAAAAGAAGAAAAACAAGTTCTACTTTTCAAAAAAAATTATTTTACGTTGTGATTGCCCAACATTGATACATACAGTAGAAGATTTACATTTTACGAATTGTTTTTTTTTTTTTCTGCTTCTTACCCTTTTGAGCAATACTTTTTTGGATTAAGATTCCTGCTGAAAACAGCTGCGCAACGGTTGCTTTGCTGCTAAGTTTGCGTTTATTGTTTAGAGCGAATTGCGACTGCTTCATGGGACATACATACGAGCGAATGTGTATGCGTGCCTGCTAGGTATGTGCATGTATACCAGGTGGACACACTTTGTGCACATTCAGTGGAATGTTATTAAGTGTAAGAAAACGCCATACACGTGTGGGATATATATATATATATTTTTTTACATGCTCTTTACGAATAATTTATGATAATTTACCCTTCTTGTGCGCAACTAGCCCTTGAATGCGCGTTTGTCCAAAATTTTTGTGTAACGTTGATGTAGCAGAAGTAGTAGCACCTTGTTTACACATTTTCCCACACCGTTACACGTGTACATGCGGATGAACACACAGATAGGTGCTATGTATAAATATGCTTATGTTCATGCGTACATACACAATCGACTAGTCAGCCATACATAAAAATTGTTGAAAGCCTTTTGCGCTGGTAAAAAAAAAAAAAAAATTATGTACAGGTCATAATTTTTTCCCATTTTCCTTACCCCTGTTCATAATTTTTTTGTGTATTTTTTTTTTT
This sequence comes from Plasmodium fragile, assembly GCF_000956335.1. NCBI lineage: Eukaryota > Apicomplexa > Aconoidasida > Haemosporida > Plasmodiidae > Plasmodium > Plasmodium fragile. The sequence goes on along the minus strand of NW_012192618.1, from coordinate 56,261 downwards.
TTATAGCATTTTTCAAGCTATTTTTTTCTTTTTTAATGTTTAATTTTTTTTTTTTTTCCATCCTTCCTTGTTCATACATTTTTCGTTCATACATTTTTTCGTTCATACATTTTTTTCGTTCGTACATTTTTTCGTTCTTACGCTTTTTCGTCGTGCGCCTCTTCGTGGTACTCTTTCCCCCTTTTTGTTTTTTTCGTTCTTCCTTTTTTTCGTCACAATTCCATCCCTGTTGAATGTTCCCCGTTCCACAATTTTCCCATATGCACAGCCAGCTCCTCTTTTTTGCCTTTTCTGTTGTTACACGCTTGTTCTCCATCCTTTGTTCCATTTTTGTTCCTCCCTTGTTCCATTGTTCTTCCACCGCTGTTGCATTTTTTTGTTTTTTTTGTTGTGTCCACATACGCGACTTATTTCCCTACACTTTTCGCGATTTTTTTTTATGCTGCCTTCCACGCGTCCTTCAACTTACGAACGTCGCAGAGTCTTTGCCTACTGCTAACACATTTTACGCGTTCAAGGCCAATTCGAGGAAAGGTGTACGCGACATTTGCAAGGTGAAGGAACAAAACAAACGTGGAAATGTTTATTTACTTACTTCACCTTACCCAGGGGTGTATTTTTGAATGTGATTGAGGATTTAAGAGTCATAAGGAGGAGAATACACAAAAAAAAAAAAAAACATGTGTATTTTGTTTTTCATTTTTTTTTGTTTTGTTTTGCATTTTTTCTCCTGTCCTCATGTGAGTATACCAAATGTTTATATAAATGCGTAACATTTTTCAATTTTTTTTTTTTTTTTTTGTTTGTGTATTTTTTCCCTTTTTTGTGCGTCCAAAAAATATTTAAGCTGTTATGTATATGCACACCTAATTGTGGTAAGAAAAAAAAAAAAAAAAAAAAAAATTTGTACAGCAATTTAAATTTTTTTTTTCCCCCAAAATGTTCGGTAGAAATATGCCTTAACGTTTAAATGTATGTAAAGGGTGTGAATGTGTCCCTTTTTTCGAGACCGTGACTACTGCGCTTTTGCGCGGCCGTCGCCGTGTCGCGTTTTCACCCCTGTGTAACATTTGTTCATGTGATCATTTTGCATTCCCCCCGTATTGTACTGCATCTTTTTGTATCCCCCCTCCCCTCCCATTTGTGGGTGACATTCATGCGCAAACCCAGCCTTGTCCACGCGTGTCCATTTTTTTAAGGCCGCCTTTTTTAATGGACATCACCTGCATCGTTCAGCATATCTGTGCGTGCGAGTCTGGGTAAATACACGCATGTTCATCCACCCACTCGAGATTCATTCACACCGTGTATTCATTTAAGAATACGGTAACGCCCTCCTCGCACATTGTCCACAGCATTAACGCGCATTAAGGAAAAAACAAAAATAATCGTTGAAGTGCCTGCACGTGGATATCCATTCAACCTGCGTTACAAGACGTGTGGCACGTTTCTCGTCACGCGCAGAGATGCGCATGTGCAAGCGTGCACGTGTGTTACGTGTGTAGGTCGTGCCAGTAAACGCCCTCGCATACGTACACACGCAAGTGTACAAAAGGCTCCTCGCCATCCGTCAATCGCCCTCTATATATATACATATATAATCGCCGAGACACTCCTGGGAACCAAAACAGCTTGTAAGCAGAAACGAAATTATCGCAACCCCAAAAGTTACCCCCGTGTGCATGCATGCACACATAACCATACGAGCACGTACAGATAAGTACGAACGTGTACCCCCACAACGTATCCCCTCAGCCATCGCAATTTATTTTCTCCTCTCCCCCTCTCACTAACATTTGTTTAACATTTCGTGCATGGTTTAACGGCCACTGTGTTGCAGAAAAAAAAAAAAAAAGCCAATTGTGAGTACGTGTGCGGAGAAATATACTCGCGCATGTGCCGTCTGTACTTACGGCACGTACATACGGCATATACATATACAGCTGCACATACTACGTGCACACACAGGGGTGTGTATTATGGAGCGCAGAGTGAAGCAAGCGCGGGAAAAAACCACTTGCCTAAGGACGCTCGACGTGGACGTGAACATGCACGACCAAATGAAAAGGAGCAACTTGTGCGTGAGCGGCGCGCTGAGCAGCAGCCCGACTGCCATCCCCCAAAACGGCTGCAACGTAAATATGCCAACATCCCCCAACTTAATAAATTATGAACACGGTCAGAACATTTTCATGGGACAAAGCGCAAATGGCCACGATTATAATTTATCGGCCAAGCAACATATGCTGAGTCATCAGAGTGTTCCACTCGGCCAGCACCCCTACGGCAACACGGCCAATTATGACGCCAATTATGGAGCCAATTATGGAGCCAATTATGAAGCCAATTATGAAGCCAATTATACAGCAAAGTTTGCAGCAAATTATGACTCCAATTGTGACGTCAATTACGATACCAGAACAAACCGCTGTGCGAATGAAAGTAAGACGAATTGGCAAAGCGGCAACTCCCTGGGAAACACACACAGCGCGAGTACCATGCACATGGCACTGAATAATGGTCACCCGTTGTATGTAACAGATGAGGAACAGATTTTATCTCAGGCCAAACATTTTATGGCCAGAACAAATGTTGACAACGCAAGTGGCCCCCCCAGCGGAAACGTGGCTCAGGCGGTGACCTGCGGCCCAAGCAGTTTGCAGTCAAGTGGGAACCAAGTTGCGCAACAAAACATGCAACAAAAAATGCAGTCAAAAATGCAGTCAAAAATGCAGTCAAACATGCAGTCAAAAATGCAGTCAAAAATGCAACCAAAAATGCAGTCCCATTTGCAGTCACCCGCCCGCGCGGGCAACAACTTGCACAATGTTACTCCTGAGCAGAAGAATGCAAATATGTGCAACTACAGTTTGCAGCAGAATTCTGCCCTGAACCAGGAGCACCAAGTGCTGGGTGCGCAGAACGGTTACTGCGCGAGTAGTACTAACAGCATGGTGAACGCAAATACCCCTGGTATGTTAGGGATGCCTTACCACCCGCGCGACAATCTTTTAACCCCAAATGTAGCCGCAATTGGTGGAGCAAATATTTGCGCGATGAACAGCGCCTCCCAAGGACACCCAAACGGTATGACACAAGGTACACAACAAAATCAGGGTGCCATGGTGAGTAAACAAATGAATACCTGGAAGGGAAACTACGACTTGGGGAAGGGCAGCAGTGCGGTTGCCGCGAGTAATGTTCTTTCTTATGCAAATATTATGAACGCCGAAGGTGGAAAAATGGGAGAAGAATGTACAAGAGGAATGGGAAATAATTACCAAGGCGTGATGGATGGCTACGATGCTAATTATGTGAGCAAAAATTACGGCAGTGTTAGCGGCAACGTTGGTGCAAATTGCGTTGGCGGGCCTAACGACCCAGGCGGGAACAGTCACAGCCGCGCTCTTAGCAACGGTGCATGCAGGAGCAGCAAATATAAGGGCAACATGGTGACACCCCAAAGTCACAGCAGCAGTGTGGGACTAAATATGAGTGGGAAAAAATCTGAACACGTTTTCCACAGCATGAACAAAGTACTAAATGTAAATGGCAAGGGGGAAATGATGATGGATGTTCCACAGCAGTGTGCCCCCGTAATGAATAATAACCAAGTGTTAAATGACTACAATAAAGTGCAAGGCAATTTTCGTGGAAACGAGACTAGTGCACTACCTTTTTGTAGTGTGAATAAGAACGGTGTTAAGTTTGTCGACCCGCGCAAAAGTGTTGACAGTTATGTGGCGGTGAGCGCCACCCCCGTGGGTGCCAAAATGGGTACTGGTAGTGGTAGTAGCAATAGCGGTGGAAGTGGCGGTGGCAACGGGATGGGTCCCTACAGCAGTGTGCAAAATTTTACCAACTGTACGGATCATGGGAAGCAAGTGATTGGGGTTGGCAATACACACGGCTCTAAACTTGACGTCGCGCCCCATCAGTCGCATCCGTTAAGCAGTCACACGGGAGGTGCTTTCACCGGAAGTAGCAACATGGAGAACAGCTTCAGTGCGGGCGGGCCCAACCTGATCAACCAAACGGGTAGTTCCTGGACGATGCAAAATGGTAGTAGTGGCCGGATTGGTGGAGGAATCGGTAGCGGCAGCAATTTCCCCAGTGGCCTAAACGGTTGCGCGCAGGTCCCCCAAAATGTGGGAAATTTCATCCCCAGGGGGAACGCCAATGACCCGACTAGCAGTAGCAACGATAATCATGTGCATGCACATGTTATGAGCAGTTACCACCACAGCAACATGAGCAACAATTTTGTGCGCGACAATGCTGAATTTATAATGAACGCAAGGAATGACAATAAGAGCAGTGAGGGTGGTGGCCACTTAAGTGCCGTGCTGCGAGCGGGGCACGCCGGCAGTCACGCAAGTGTGCAGGGTAGTAGTTATGGTGGTGGTTACGGCGTCTCCATCCCAAATGACATACCCAACGTGTTGTCCAGCAAAAAGGAAAACCAGCAGTTTAACGTGATAAAAAATATGAACATGATTCAGTCGGGCAACTACCCGTCGAACGCAGTGAACAATCACGACGTGCAAGTGAATAACATGAGTAGCTACCACCAGCCACATTCCATGAAAGAGGCCACTAACGGCATGACCGGTGTGCTCCCCAGTTCGGTTAGCGGCGGCATGGTGAATGGCGCCATGATGAGCGGCGGCCAAGCGACTCACTTTAATCCCTACAGCAAGGTCAACAACAATAACAACAGCGCCGACGCGGGGAAAGGATCCTACCCGGAAAACGGTTCTCTAAATGAAAACAAATTTATAAGCAGCAGTAAGTACGTTAACGGTAGTGGCACGCCGCATGGTGGCACAACTCCCAGTGGCACCCCGCACAGTGGCAGTTTAAGTGCATTGAAGATGAAAGCAAGTGGGGGCAACAAGGACCTTTCATCCCCAACGCACAACACAAATGGAAATTGCAGTGCGAAAAAGGCATTTTGCAGTTCTAAGGCGAACACGTCAAATGTATATTCTCCCAGAGGAGGCGAGTATCCTGTGGGTAATAACGGGGCAGCGAAGGGCACATCTGGTATGCACGCAGGTAGTAGTACTCCTACTGGAAACAACAGTAGTGGTATGCACCACGGAATGGGTACTTCCCCCATTAATAGTCCCATGAATGGATCGCACAATGGGCAAGTGAACAGCCTGACCAGTGCCTTGACCAACACAGCGAACGAAATTGATCACCTCACAAACAACCTCACCAATAGTCTCTCCAACAGCATGACCAATAGTGTCACGAATAATTTACAAGTAGTGCACAATAATCATATCACACAAAAAATAAATAATAATATTTCCATTAATTTATCTAGTGGAATAAATGGTATGAAGAATGTGAATGTAGGAGATGTAAATAATTTAAAAAAAAATGTTTATGGGCCAGTGAGCGTGGGCAATAATATTGCATCGATGGGGGAGATGAACAAAAGTGGTTCAAAGTTGGACTCTCCAGAGAATTTCAGCGACTCTATGAAGTTTGCCCAGGCTAACAATGGCAGTAGTAACGTGTACACTGGGGAGCCCATTTCTGAGAAGCGCAACGGGGCGCTGCCCAGTTATTACCTCGCCAATGGGAGTGGTGTGACAGGAAGCGGTGTGAGTGGGAGTGGGAGTGGTGTGACTGGAAGCGGTGTGAATGGGAGCGGCGCTTCCCAGGTGAACGCAAACTACGATCTACTAAAAATGATAGCCAAAGGGAACAACCTGAACCCAGCAGATGCAACAAAAGGCTTGGCGATGCACAGAAGAGGAGTTCTTGACTCAAGCACAGCCAACCCCCCCCACGGAAACACAGACAACATTAATGGCTCAGGGTCGCGTAACGTAGTTGGCACGAACCACATTTCCCAAGTGGGCATGATGGGGAAGGGGGCCAACGGTGCAGTACCTATGAGTAGTATGACCAGTTCTATGTACACCCACCATTTTGCAGATGCACATAATCAAACTATCGTGAGGAACCCCGTGAAGATGAAAAATGCAACTGCCAATGTGATGAGTGCGGGTGGGGGCATGAACGACCCAGTGCATAATAGGTATGTCCTAAAGAGTGCAGGTGGTGGTGGAAGTGCTTGTGGAAGTGGTGGTGTGGGCTCGAACCACCTACTGATGAACGAGTCGACACTGAATAACAAGTTAATGGCGCTGAACAGAAATGCAGGGCTACTACCCGAAGACAACGGCCAGAATTTCTACCCTGCAGAGGTGAACGGAAATCACCTAAGTAGAGACTACATGATGATTAAAGAAAATATGGATTCACACTTGGGCCCAAAAAATGAACTGTTAGCCTCTACCACAGGGGGGGCGGGTAGTAGTAGGGGATCTCCGCCTCACGTGGATAAAAATGAATTTCCCCTTGTTGGAAGAAAAAAAAATTTGAATGATATGCATAATGGTAATGGTGTAATGGCTAGCTCCAAAAGGAGAGGCTCTACCCAGTTAAACAAGGCTATGCAATCTGGCAACATGGTTAGCAGCAGTGATGATGGTGGTGAAGCTATGAAGGCTGCTATGCACAGGGGAAATAACCTGGCCGGTCTTCACAGCACAAATCTGGTGAACACGTCTGAGGTGAATGGTGGTGTCGGTATGATGGGCTCCCGTGGCGGTAGCGCCAATGGGTTCAGCGGCCCGCACCATGTACCTATGGCCACCGCGGCAACTGGAGCGTTCCCCGCGGAGAAGGAACATATGTGGACACCAGACATGATCAGACTATACAGCAAGGGTACCTCGAACTATGGACCAGCGACGATGCAGCACACAGGGAGTAGCGATGGCTACGGCGGAATTTTCCAAAGTGGTGGCATTGGTGGTAGTTTTCACTTGAACCCATTGGGAGGCCAAATTGATCCCAACATGAAAAACATACATGGTGTAAGTAGTAACCATCCTCATGTGGAGCTATACAATGGTAAGTATGGCTCTCCGAATGATACGAATAAGTATGCTTATGGTGGTATGGACAATGGGCACGTCGCTAACTATGTGTACGGAGACCACGGGATGGTGACCACTACTCATGCTGGTGGAAACTACCCTGGTGTAAATTTTAACCAGCACAACAATGGTAGTTTTCCCCCCAATTCGTATGAAGGTTTACCCGATAATAGCAACAGCGGACATGGGCAACACGGGTTCATCCAGTCAATGGATGATGTCCCCACACCCACCAGCGATCAGAAGAGTCCCGTTAACTTAAAAAATATTATCAACATTAATAATAATTTTAATATGTTAATGAATAGCATGAACATGGATGGGGTAGGCGGACTAATCGGCATGGACAACAACAACAATATGAGCGGCGGGGGTAGTAACAATCCTAATGGTGTTTATTATGCAAATAGGAGTAATGGCCCTGTTGGTAGTGGTGGTGTGAATAATCAGCTGTACAATGACGATATGAATGTGACTTATAAGAAAGGGAATAACTTCTCGAGGAAGGGAAGCAACACTGCTGATGTTGTTGGGTCGCCTACAGGGCCCTCCTCAGGTGGATATAACACAATGATGAAGGAGACCAACGGGCAGAATAACACACTTGGTGTGATGCAAGGAGAGTGGGAGTTAAGTAATAATGGGGCCACAAATGCCTTGGCGATGAATTACCCTATGCAGAATGTGCATGGTACGAGTGCAAATTTTAATCACTGTATGAATGGATCAGCAGGTATTATGATTTCCCCTCCTACTACATCTGCCCGTGGAATGATATTAGAGAACCCAAACAATTTGCTCTACAACATGAATAGGAATTTGAGAATTCAGGATGTTGCGAGCACCACATCTAAGTCCATGTCGACAAGTGTGAGTGGCATTTCTTGTGAAGACAATATGATGTCCATGGGTGGAGCAAATATACCTCTGAATAATGGGAATGGCCTTAATGACCTGAATCATCCCTCCCAGCTAGCCAATATGCCCATGAGACAAAATACTCAAGCGGTGACTGGTACGAATGCAAAAGGTTCCTACAAGAGGAAAAAAGCTGGTGCTGCATCAAATTCGAATGAACAGGCAAATGTGAATGCGGGTTCTACGAATGTGTTGGCTAGTCCTCCCAAGAGGTCAAGAAAAAAGAAAAATGACCAGGTGAACCAGGGTTTAGGGTTAACATCCAATAATGACACAATGGTGAAGTCATCGCAGAAGGAAATGAGTAGCAGGAATGACTCTCAATTGAAAAATTCCAAGCTACCTAAGGGTAATGACAATAAGGGTATAGAAGAAGGTGCCAACGGTACCCAGTACATGCCCAGCGGACAACAACAACAAGAACAACAACAACCGTGCATTCAAATTACAAACGAAGGGGGCTCTATTTCTCCGGGCCGTAGCGGTGGTATGGAGTACAATGTACACAGTGCTGATGAGAACCGTGTAGCCCACGTGGATGCAGTGGGAACAGGATTAGAGAACAGTAGAAGATTGGTGGGTACCCCAAAGGATGCAAGTACCATGAATCATGAAAATGAGAATATTGAACATGTGCTTTCAGGTTATTCTTACACAGGTGAAGGGAGTCCTAATGGCGGGGTAGGTGCAGCAGCCATTGCAGCCAGATGCACTGCTACTCCTTTCCCCGGTGAAGCATCATCTGCACAGGGAACCCATTTGAGCCATCCAGGTTCTGACCTTTCCCCACACAGTTGGCAGGGAGTGGGTAATGACAATTGTGTAAATGGTGTTTCGTGTCCAGGCCTCGGAGTCGATAGTAGTAACAACCAAGCCAAGGACGACGCTTCTGCAGAGGAGAGTTCCAAATTGGTAAACTCGCCTAGTGTAAAAAATGATTCAAAGGATGAGCAGAAGAATGTCATGGAAATGAGCATTGACATGTCGCTCAAAAGTATAGAACAGTCCATTACCAAGTACAATGAAATGAAAAAAAATAAGGACTCGTTATATGGGGAAGGGGAAGCCGTCGTGGTAGATGTGGATAATATTTCCACTTTATCTAGCCAGCATGCCAACTGGATCGATGACAAAAGGGATGAACATGCAAGCGCCGCCAAGGACTTTGGTTGTAAGAATATTTATTCTTCTATAGAAGAAATATTTAACGAACCTAGTGTGGACAATTCAAGTGAAGGACATGATGAGGGTAGAAATGGGGATAGTCGTTTGGGCAAGGCGGACAGCAGGGACGAGAGCAGCCTGGGGGATCCGGATGTGTGTGATAAACCTATTGGCGAACTGTCTAGCAAACCCGACGCGGAAGGAGGTTATGCGGCGAACCAACCTCACCACACGGAACAGGGAGAACAAACGAGCAAAAGTTCCCACGAGGAAAACATTGAGTACGAGAGGATAATGCTGGACGATGTTTGTAAGTTGAACTATGAAGATCTGTATGTCGCTAACGGGACGGACGATCTGAGCGATGGAAAAGGAGCAGCAAAGGGAGAAGAACAGGAAGAGGAAGAGAAGGACGAAGCGACAAAGGGAGATGGAGAAAAAGAGGAAGCGGCATACCTGACCGAGGAAGGACATGGCGATAGCAGTACCTCCTTTGGGAATGCCCCGAGCAGGGATAATGACAGTGTCATTCTGTCTGTGTATAATTTGGAAGACGGGGAAAAATTTCACGTAACAAATAGAGCTTATAACATTTTTGAAGAACAAAAGGGGGGTAATAAAAAGGTGAAAGAATTTGTGGAAGCTGGTTCCATTACCATTGAATTGGATGAGGAGAATCTGCATGGCGAAGAGCAACATCAGAAGGGGGGTGTGCATTATTATGCGAATGGAAGTATCACGGAAAATGGAGACCATGCGTTTGGTGTGCTCAACAATTGTGTCATCGAGGAGGAGGATGGCACCAATGAGGATAGCCCTAGTGAAGACAACACTGCAGACGAGGCAGGAGATGGGAAAGAAGTTACACCTCCAACGGAAAGCGTGAATGAAGAAAAAAGCAATGTCCTGGAAATACGTAGTTTTAGGAGAGAGCACCTTACTAAGCCGCAAAAGCTGACACTCGTTTTGAGCCAGAAAATGTTGAATGAACTGGAGATGATTTACCAAAAAATAAAAAAAGTGAGATGTGGTGATGGAGAGCAAATAAACTTTAGTGTCTGTAGAAAAATTAATCGGCAAGAATTCAGGGCAGTGTGGAATTACCTAGCATGCATCATGGACCAGAGTTACAAGGAAAAGGGGAAATTAAGAGTTGTTAAAATTGTTAGATCTAATATGATGCAGCAGGTTTTTTATGAAAAGGGTAAGTTGCACGAAAGGGGGGGGTACGCAGCGTGTAACGCTTTTTTTTTTTTATTTATTTATTCTTGTTTGTGCACTTTTTCCACGTTTTGCACTGTTTGCATTTTTCCCCCCTTTCCCGCGCAGGAGAAAAGCCGAAAATGCTCACGCTGGATTTTCATATGAACGCCCCGGACGAGACGTCCGATGTCCAAGGAGGGTAAGCTATTCGCGTCCTTTTTTTTTTTTTTTTTTTTTGTCCCCCACCCACCCGTGCATTGCATCACCGTTGTAGTGCGTCGTCTGTATGTTTCCCCCCCACAGTGCTGACCTGCCGACCCCGTTCCAACCCCGTCGCAGCATTGTACGGTTAGAAAATTCGTTCATAACAAGTGAGGCCACGAAGAGGGAACTGGACACTCTCATTAGGGGAAATTTTGATATCACATTGGATTCCCTATCTCTGTGCACTTCACCCGTTTTTAATATGTATAGGGGTAGCAGCAATTTCAGGTAAGCGTGATCAGAATGGAAATAAGAATGAAAATGAAATTGTGCACCGCCTGCCTGGAGAAGAGATATGAAGGGCCATCGCATCTATCCCTGCGCTGATTTTGCTACAGCTGAGGCGTACCACCATTCGCCTATTCATTTAACTTCCAACCCGTTTAACAATGTGCTCATTAACCACTTAACCCCCCCCCCCCCCTTTTTTTTTTTTTTTTTCCCCTGCGAAGCATGCTGTCCACATTTCAAGGCGAAATGATTCAGTTGTACGTTTCCTCTGCGAAGGCGTGCAAAGGGGTCATAGAACTGCACGAGGATGCAAGTGTAAGGGAAAAAAAGAAAATATATATATATATATATAAACGAGCGTCATGCACGTTGTACATGTATTGTGCGCTTCTTGTATTATTACCTCAACACACCATGCCCATTATGTGTCTCCACTTTTTTTGTGGCACCCATCTGGTATGCCTTTTTTCGCAGGGCTTTGAAAACACAGAAAAGAAGTATTTAATAACCATCCGTGCCAACTGCCAAGATTTTCACGAATTTATGAATAGTTTTTCTGAGCTCATTTTTTAAGCCATCCTCCAGCCGTTACAACTCGGTTGGTAATTTTATGAGGTCTTTTTAAATTCAGGTTTGGCAACGTGTGTGTGTGTGTATAGGGGTGCATGCATCGTGATATTTGTGGCGCCCCTTCTCTTACCACGTCAACCTGATTTTAACCCCTCGTTTTTTTCCATTTTTTTTGTTTTTGTCCCCCACCTTTTTAACCTTTTTTTTTTGTTCCGCTTTCATTTTCACAAGCCGAAAGCGTTTTTTTTTTTTTTTTCCCTTTTGTTTTACTCTGCCCAAACAGCAGTGCTCACATTTTTAAATGTACAAAATGTCCCAAACGGGCAGCCGCCCCCCCCCCCCCAAAAAAAAAGTGTACCCTTTTTAGAGGGTAAGTGTATATATAGCTGGGTTGGGAGGTCAACCAGAAAAGAGGAGCACGTTCCAAAATTATGCGAAGGGGTAAAAAGGGAAAAGTTTTCCCCATTCTGTACGTTCCACTTTTGTGTGAAAAAAAGGAACAACTCAGCACATAGTGTTTTCATTTTGACCGTTACAGGGTTGCTTAAAAAACGTCTCCTTTCATGGCAGTAAAAAAAACTGCTAACTGATATAGAAAAAAAAAACCTTATGCGAAATAGTTCCCTATAAGGGGTAAATAAAAATATGAAATGGGAATGCAAAATGGGGAAAAAGTGGAACAGTTAACAGTTGTTTTATCGGCTAATGATGCAAATGTAATTTTTTCCCGTTTTTTTTTTATTATTACGGTAGGAGGCGCAATGAACGAGTTATACTCCCATCTTTAGAGGGTTTGCCGCCATTTTTTAAAACGGCATATTTTTGTGCCAAGTAAAACATAGCAAAAGAAAAAAAGTGCGCGGGCTGAGCCTATACTTGTTTCTGTTCTCATTTTTACGTCGCGGCAATTCTTTGAACCCATAGAAGGGTTTATACTACCCCGCCCGTTTTCCCCGGGTGATCCTTACCCGGACGGAACAGTGGGGGTTTTCAAAACTTGAGAAAGAAAAGCAAAACGGGGGGGAAAAAAAAAATACGCATAAACGGGCGTTGCATATGTCATACATATACAGTAGGTTTGTTACTTGTATAGCATAACGCACGCACCACATTTTAGAGTTGAGGCTGACGGCAAAAGCAAACGCCGGGGCACGCTGTTAGAGGTGTAGGGGCTGCTTTTTTCTCGGGGGTAAATTAAAGCGTTCGTTTCGTTTCGTTTTTTTTTTAGGCGGCATATCATCTCTTTATGCCATGTTTTAATATATTGCATGGTTTTTTTCCCATTCATTTGAGTTTCATTTTACTCAGTTTTTTTTTCTTCTTCTCGCACTTATGGGATATATTTTTTTTTTTTTTCTTAACATGTAAATGAAAAAAAAAAAAAAAAAAGGAATACTTGCAACACTTTGAGAACAAATTTTTATTTTACGTTACTGAAATATATTTAGCCTTTCACTCGAATCGTAGATAAGCAAAGTTGCATATTTAGGTTTTTTTTTTTTTTATGCCAATTGTGACCCTTGTTGAAGTTATCGTTCTCACAAATTAGTACTTTCCCCCCGCGCGTTATTCAAAATGGTAAGTGGGAGTTTTCCAGAGGGGAAAAAACACAGAAACATCACGTGACATGTATTCGTAAATATATACATATATGTTTCTATGTATGGATGCTCTTACGGATGTACATTTTCTGTTGTGTTTAATGTTACTGCGCGCCGCGCTCAACCAATGCGTGACTACTTAAAATGAACGCCGCAGGAACCTGTGAAGGATCGCTCCAGCGCGGCGACAGGAACGTTGTTCCTCGTTGTTCTTATGCGTGTTGGCGCTTGTTTCATATATTTCTCCCCCGCCGTGCCCATGTGAAACATATCTTTTTATGTACCCTATACCCCACCATGTTGCTCCTCGCAGGGATCCATTAAAAGTTTCAAACTAAAGCAGAAATTGGGAAAATGCAGGAAGAAGAATAGACCAGTGCCCCACTGGTACAGGTTGAGAAAGGACACAAAAATTAGGTAAGGCAATGGGCGCGTACCGTTTATGTATTCAATAGGGCAGCTTGCAAGCGGCAATTTTCTAACACGTGTGCGCATTGGTCCACCCACCCACGTATAAAATGCCTTTATTCCCTTTTTCTCTCCCCCTACCCCTTTTTATTAGATATAACACAAAAAGAAGACACTGGCGACGAACAAAGTTGGGACTTTAAGGAATCTGCGGATGGTGTTTTCTCCTTTTCTTGACATGAGCAACGAGCAGCATGGATGGAAATTTTATCTAGAGAGAGGAGGGTGGAGAATTCCTTGCAAAGAGAAAACTTTTTTTTTTTTCCCACCCCTTTAATTCTTGCACAGTTGCGTATTTGCTGATTAGCAATTTGTACCTTTTCATTTAGCTCCTCTACACACACTGTGCTTTTCTTTTCTTTTTTTTTTTTTTTTTTAAACATAAACTGTTAAAATGTATATTTAGCGCAAAACTTGACAAAAAGGAAACGATAAATTATATGCCGCTTAATGCATGACACATGAAAAAGAACATCCGTGTGGAAAAGGAGGATGTTCCGAAGCCTTAACTGGGCGAATGAAAGCAGAGCAAACAGGGGGGAGTGTGTATATATGTGTGTTCGTTAACGGCTGTGTGCCAAGCCCATGTGAAGTTGCTTCCTGTTTTATCACCTCAGTGATAAGAATATATTCTTCCGCAGTGTGCGTCACTTCAATGGAATTTTTTTTCTCTTTTCATGCGCGTAAAAAAAAAAAAAACTTAATCACAGCGAGAGGCTGTTTTGCGTGTCCAGCTCAGTAGCAAACAAATTGGAGAATTTTTTTAAAAACACATGGGTGTTGTGTTGGTGGGGTGTGTGTTTCCCTGCTTCGTTTAACATGTGCGCAAATTGCGCAAGCAGGCCTAGATCGGAAATTGCAAATTGTGCGGAATAAACGTTCGCATATGAATTACGTTCACATATACACGCATATGTATATGCGCATGTGAATATGCGAGTATGCACACAGTATTCCCTAAAAAAAACATTTCTGCGAAGGCGACACACCCGTATGAAAGTTCCAACGGCACTGAAATTTTCCCCCCTTTGTTGCGTAAAGCATTAATTCAGATCTGCCTCGTGTTGCTAAATAATCTGTGCTGATTTTTTCGCGGTTTCTTTTTTGGAGGTTGGGAGTTATATCGCTGTGCCATTTGTGTGTATGGTCACATGTGTACACATATGCAATGCGTACTTGTACAATTTTTCCCACCCTCTGCACACGTACACACGTGCCAAAAAAAAAAAAAAAAAAAAAAAATTATAACCCATATTCCAAAACGATAATTTCACCCATTTTGCTCCTTAACCAAAAACAACAAGAGAGCAATTTCGGCCATATTTATTTATTCAAAAAGAGGGGAAAAGTATTCTTTTGTACAAGCGAGAATTTTTTTTCCTTTACACTTTTGTCTAAATTTTTTAAAAATTGTATTTGCGTAATATTAACGAAACTTTAACAGCTTCCCCGCTCCTTTTTGTTACGTCGATAATTTGGCCTTTATTTTTTTTCCCCCCCCCCCTTTCCCCTTCTTTTTGGGAACAGCACACAACTGCAACGATGGTGAAAAGCGCAAGCAAAAATAATGACACGGAAATCGATGACTTCTCAGTCAACATAAACAACAGCAACGATTTTAACACAGTCCTAAACGAAATTAAGTTAAAAGAATTTCATCGTGAAAAGTCAAAAACGAGAAAACAAACCAAAAGTAAAGTAAAGCTAAAAAATGTCAACGATGTAGAAAATGACATAGTAACCTTAAACTCGCAGTCAGACAAAGGCACAAAGAACAAAAGGATGCTTAGCAAAAATAAAGGGAAAGAAAAATTAGTGCAAAATGACGTGAACGCAATCAACGCCCAAGACAGCAATTTGTACGACACGCCCGTTTTCCCGCAAATCACCTCCCTAATTCTGTACCATGAAAAAGAAAATAACAACTCGGAATCCTCCAGCAGCATCAAACATGCAATAAACGAAAAAATAAAAAGGCACAACTCCAACCATAAAATCGAGAAACATACCATATATGATATTTATGCAAAAACGTTAAAAAAATTGTCAATTGAAGACGAAAGTGATGTGTTAAAAGAAAGTGATGATGGCAACTTTTATTTTAATATGAACAAAATTTCAGACAACAGAAAAAGCAATATAAATTTTTCAAACTCGAACTTTTCAAATAACACCTCAGAGGTGTCCTCATCTATTTTGATTCCCACGTACCAAACTAAAGGTAGTAACGTGGACAAAAAAAGAAACCACCAAAATAAGGACACAAAATTGAGGGAAATGAAATATAGCAATAAGGATGCACAGCCGAAGCAGCATCGTCATCACAGTAAGGAAAAAAAAACACACAAGGACTTGGAACAGCTTCCAATAAATGAAGACCCAGAAAGTGACTCAAATTTTTACTACGATGAGAAAACGTTTTGCAAAAATGGTGGTGATTCCTCCAATGAAAACCAAAGCATAAAGGGAATGGTAAAGGGGAAAAGGGTGAGCGGTAGAGAACGAGGCAGAGAATCCGATAAATATGAACATGGAATGGATACAAATGGAGGTACATACAAAAGGGAACAAAAATGCAAATTAAAAGGTGTAAGGGCAAGTGTAGATCTAGATGGACAGCCGTACGCGCGTGATGCAAAGCTGCCTACAGACTTGCTCAATACGAACGAATCAAAATGGTCAGCAAACGAATACCTCACGCAGCAGGAACGTGATTATTTGAACGTGTCCAACTCTTTGTCTATTGAAAGCTTACATGATAATGCAAGAGAAGAACTACAGAATGATGAAATGAGAAATGAAAAATGTGGGCTAGCCAACACAAAGGGAAAAGATCAAATAGCAAGTAACTATGATGATGACGCGTATGACGCAAAGGGATTAATCCAGACATCACTAAAAGACATACCCGAATTTAATACGTACCATTCACTAAACCATCTGTTACACAAGAAAAAAAAATATATAAACGGAAAATCAAATGAAAATTACCCAACATCAGAAATAACCACAACAGATTCTGAATACTCGATGGATGAAAAATTGAATATAAATATGTCATATGAAGATTTTAAAAATAAGAAGCAAAGTGAAATATTGTCTGTTGTACAAGTCAGCAAAAGTAAAGAGAAGTTACTAAAAGTTGTAAATAGTAAACATATTTTAAATATTAGGAGGCTGCTAAGAATAATGCGAGAATTTTATATAGGATTTATTGGTCTACAATTAATTTATTTTATAACGTATCTTCTCTTTGGTAACAATAGCGTCTACTTAATTCAAATTGTTTCCATATCTTGCACCTTCTTTTCACTGTTGGATGCCAATTACCACGGCTACTTATTAAATGGCTTTATTGACCTTTGTGTTGCAATATTTTTAAATATAGCTATTGTAGAAGATATTTCCGGTTTTAAAAGCTTAAAATCTAATGATGTGTTGAAAAATATAACCCTGTCCAATGTCGTTTTCCTGTACTTTTTTTCTGCGTTTTCTTTTTTGAATGGCTATTTTATACACAAATTGCATTCCATGGAGAGAAGAAATATAAAGCATGTAATACGCAGCATCGAGTCCAAGGCGGACCAGGCTGCTAAAAGCGCCACGCTGGATACCTCACCTTCCAAAAGTGTTCATTAGGGCGTTCTTAGCCTGCATGCGCAGGTGTGCTTTATACATATACACATGCATACGCACATACATACACAGATATATATATTTATGCGTGTGTGCAGTTGTTAACAAATCCAAATTCGCGAAACGGAAGAGTAAAAATTGTTTATTGCTACTAAACCTTGCGTGGGCCTCTTTCTCACCGTAAACGTGTTTTATGTAACAACTATGTCACACCCTCCTTATACCACGTGAACGTTTGGGAACAACAATGTGCGCACATTTGCATACGTGCTGCTGCTTGTATTTCCATTCCTCTCCTATTCGTGTATATTTTTTCTTTGTTTTGTTTTGTTTTTTTTTGTTGTTGTCAGATTTAGCTTCGTAGTAACCTTAAACTTTCCTTCCTAATGCACACAGGAAGAAAAAAACTACGCTTTGACACAAGGTGCTTAAATGCAAAAGGAAATAAAGCTGTTGCATTTAAACGTCTGCAATAAAAAAAACATACGCCACAATGTGTACTATGTATACGAAAATATTCCGCTTAACCTTTTCACATTTAATAAATGAACCTTAAGCAAGCTGGTGTTTAAATTCTTCCCATGATATTCTTATCAGTTCCGTTCAAATTATATTTAAATTTTGTAAAGGTCATCCTTCGGGAATAGCAAAATGTGGAAAGACCAGACAGAGTGATGACAAAATTGGTTAAAAACGAAGGTACAACACAGGACAAGTTAATTACACAAAATGGGGTCACACAAATGCATGAATTCTTTTTCGCACTTTTGGCTAATTAGCCCCAAAGCAGACAAATGCACATTTCTACAAATGATGCAATTTTCCCTAGCGTTTAACTTAATATTCCTATTTTACCTGAACAAAAAAAAAAAAAAAAAAAAAATTTACATTTTTTTGGCTTTATCTCATTTCCCTATAGTGCGTACAATACATATTTACCTGACTTGTTCATAACAAACAAAATTTTTCATCTATGGAGGTACATTATTTTTGCTTATTTTTTTTTTTTTTTTCATATATCAAAAAAAAAAATAGGTAAAAATACTCCCTACACTTGAAAACAATTGTAAGCAATTTTTTCAGCACTAAAAGTAGCTTATCCGTGCACATACTTGTTGTCTTATGTACCAATAAAACTATCGATGAAGTGAAATGGAAATAAAATGCAATATAAAGAAGGTTATGAGTTTTCCCTATAAACACAGCATATCGTATTTATTAAAGTGTGCAAAAGCAGTGATAAGGAAAATTCTACACCCTTCTCTGCTTGTGGGAAAAATAAACGCGCTTGCACAGTAATATGTGTATAATTCAAGAATGGCAAAAATGTGTTTTTTGAAAAAATATATATCATATTCGTGAGAACTTTTTCCTACAACTTAGAAAGCTATTTTTTAGTTTTTGTTTTTGTTCCATTTTTTTTTTTTTGTTTTTTGTTCAATTATTTCTAATTTAAAAGGTACTGTATATGCTGTGCCCCAGTACTCCCCTCACAAATCAGAAATATAAAAATTGTAATTGTCTATGTTTCACGTATTTCTCTTATGTGTAGCGCATATACAAATGCACGCATTTTTTGTAATTTAATAGGCCATATAAGGAAAATATTTCTCTAAAAAAAATGCAAGGCAAAAGAACGTGAGAAAAAAAAAAAAAATTCAGGAAGAAAAAACAAGCAGTTTACTTTTACCGAAATGATGTACTAAACAAGATATAATATTACTTGAATGTCTAATTTCTTTAATGTACCATATCAGAACGTACAATACTTAAGCAATAACCTTATTTTTTTCCTTTTCATTTTACATTTCACAAAATGGTCGAAAAAATGGAAAACAACAACAACCATGGCTGCAACATGTATGGTGACAATTTCGATCTCTTAATGAAAAAAATATGCAGCGAATTAAAGAAAGGAGATAAAAACAAGAACGGACTAATTATGTATAATACCTTTATTGATGTCTTGGATTTGTTTCAAATTGAGTATGGTAGTTCCATTATAGATTATTTGATGAAACATTGCATTGTAACTGAAGACGGTTTTGTGAACTATAAAAACTTATGGCTCATTCATGACCCTTCCAAAACGATGAGAAATAATTCTGAATCCGTGCAAGAATCCATTAATCCTAAATTTATGGACATTCAGGATAGGTATGAAGACATTGATAAATATACCCAAGAAAAAAACGAAATTATAAGAAAACTATACTCCCAGTGGGATAAATGCTTATTAAGAGATGACGAATTCAAGGCCAAGCTAATTAACGGCAATATTGATATTACTCCAGAATTTGAAAGGTCTCTATACTTGTATGGCCCAAGTAGATCATTAAGTTTTGCAAATGTAATGAAAACGTTATACATTAACGATAGTAAAAATCGAAAAAATAGAAACAACTTTGTAAGTAAAATAAAGGACGAAAAATGGAGAAAGTTAAACATTGATGAGAATGAACAACAGTGTTTTCAAGACATGCATAGAAACCCAATAGCATGGGAAGGATTAAATGTAACAGATGCTGACAATGTAATTCAGAATGTTGAACTTATTTCAAATTATTTAAGGGGGAAGGAAAACTTTAACATGAAGAAAGAAGAATTCATATCACACGATTTTTTTAATAACACAGTGAAAAATTTAATAAAATATTATATTAGTAACAAAATTTCAGAGAACGAATTTTACTTATGCTTAAATAAATTAAATATATCAATAACCCCCCAATTAAATAACTTAATCAAATACCATGAATTAGACAGCAATGGGAAATTTAAAGATTTCGCCACAACAATAAATAGATGCATTCCAAAAAACATATTACGTAGTTTGCAAAGAAGTGTACAGTTATATGGGACTCAAACAAATGATAAAGATTCAAACTTAAATTTTTCTTATAATAATTGCTGTTGTGACCACTTATGCCCTGACGTTACTGACAACAATGCGTATTCTAATAACAATATTGACAAACATTAGCTATTTCATTTTAGGAGAACAAAGGAATAAACGAGCTGTTAGGAGGGAATAAAATTCTTAACGTACGAATGTACATGCTTGGGGCACTTTATGTTTTATATTTACCTAAGTGTTTATAAGTACCGCTGGTCTAAATCATGGAATATATTATAAAATTATTACAATTTATAAATATTTTTATATTTTAAAAAATACAAAAATGTTTATTTATTCATAAACCCCAACAAAAGCGTTATTCTACAATTTTTTTTTCATGTCTGTAGTTCCTTTAATACTATATGTGCATACGTAGTTCCATGTTTCTTTTTAACCCTCATATAGTTATTTTAAAATTTCACGAGAATTTCTTTCCGCTTTTTTTTTTTTTTACTCTTTATACTCATGCTGAAATTACGAAATGATTATATATTATTAGACTTTTATTTAAAGTATTTTTTTTACATTTACATGTTCCAATTCTACAATTTAAGTATTTCTCAATGCTGTACAACCTGTTATATAAATATAGAAAACAACATTAACTATGCTAACTATATTAACTATAATTTAGTAAAATTTACCTTTTTTGTAAAAGACAAACGGTAATTGAAAGGAGAGCAAATTGTGCATTGCATAAATAATAGGAATGCATGTAAACAAAATGGAGGTATAAAATTATGGAAATACCAACAAGTGCTTCACATAATTAGACGTATAAACTGTTATTCGTCTAAACCATGTTGTGTCCTATAAAACTTTATATATGTATAAAGTAGGTGAACATAATAAGTTCTAATCTTCGTTTTGCATGGAATAAAGTACTATAAAATGATTTTTTCCTCTTTTTTGCTAATTAGACTTCTATAAGTTAGTTCCAAGTTCTGTATCAGGTATTTATATATACTTAATATCGCTTTTCATTTGATAAAAAGATAACATACTCGTAATTCTGCACTAGTTGAACCAAGAGAAAATGACCACTAACGTAGCTCGTATAACCCATTACAAAGTAAAATTTTTCCTTCTGCATATGTATATTTATATACCCACAAATTAGACCTAACAATACTTTCTACATAAATTCAGCAATGCAAAATTTATGCTCCTATTAAACGATCCATGAGAAAAAGTGAACACTTTGGGCCATATATTATCTTTTTTAATTGTCTTTTATTTACTGTATCGAATTTGCAGATCATTTAATATAAACACTGTCTTTTAGAATAAGGAAGGTTACATTAAAGTGTGTACAAGTACACAAACTAAAAAATGCATCCACCACAATTGTTAGGTTTGCTTAATCCAAAATAGCATTCATTAGTGATGTTTTTTAAACATTTAAAACTGTTTCGTTCAAATTAAGTGTTCTTATTGATATGAATCTTAAAACGCCTTTTCAATCTGTAAAAACGAATAATGCAATGCATTAATGAGAAAAACAAAGCACTGCAAACGTATGAAGACGTTGTATATTACTAAGAGGTTATGTTGCACGTAATTTGAGCTTTACGTTTTTTTTCAGAACAACAATTTGCAACGAAACTGCAGATGAAGCCTAACTTGTTTATGAGGAGGTGTTTAAACAACTTTTTACTCATGTGAGGTCATCATCATTACATGTATACATATTTAAGGGTTTTCCTAATGCATAGGTAAACATGGATATAGGGTTTCTTAAAACAAATGGTAAAACCGGCGAGGAATTTGCGAAGAAGCGCACATGCAATGCACTTCGTAAGATAGTATTCCACATTTTTCATGTAATAAATGAACTTTTCGTAAAACGTTACATGTGCACACCTTTTTTCTTTTCCTTAAAGAAAAAATAATTCATAGAATGTAGAAATTATTTCAGACAAGTGTTCAAAAACTTGTAACTTCAATTTGTTTAGATACTCCTTTATAGATGTGGTTCATACCTTTACACAAAATTAACTACTTTGAATTATTCATATTAAAAGATACTAAATTAAGCATTTACTGTATACTTTTTTCCGTAGCTCATTCATTAAACAGCTCAATAGTAAAATAATCCATTTTTTTTTAAATAATATGACTGTGAAGGGACGGTTTTTCCAAAGTACACACCTAATAATAGGAGTAAATAAAAAATAATAAATAATGGAAACATAATATAACAAAGAAATTGATGGAATTACACCTTTTACCTTTAATCACAAGAATACAAATTTTAAGGACACATAAATTTAAAAACATTTATAAGAAGCTTTAGAAGCCTGTGCAATTAATTCATAAAGAAATTACAAAACTTTGCTTCATGTTTTATGTTAAAGGAACTGTAGCATGTTAACAGGGTTAAAAAAATACAAATAATATAAAAAGAAATGCATTTAATAACAAAGATAAAACGTAATAAAAGTTTTACAAATAAATTATAATTAATTATATTTATAATGCGAAAAATAGCAATACTTAAATTATATATTAATAAAAAATATATAATATATTAATTAGTTAAATTAATTATTTCGTAAAATTAAAGAATAATAATATATAAAATTTGTTTATATTAATTATTATGATTGATTATAATATTTACTAATTATAATTTAAATATTATTTCATAATTAATTAAATAAAATTATTAATAAGTTATAATTAAATTAATTAAAATAATACTTTATGTATTCAATTATAGGAAATAATTCCATTAATTTAATTAATTATATTTATATAATTAATTAAAATTGAAAAACATTTAAATTAATTAATATATTTTATAATATAGCAATTAATTCACAAAATAAAATAACAAATTGTTTAAAATAAGCTAAATTAATATTTCTATTTAATATAAATATTTAATTATTTTATTTAATATAAACTAAATTATATTAAAATATAAATATACTTAATTAATTTAATTATAAAACAAATTATTTAATATTAGTAATATTGTAATATAAAATAAATAATGTTAATTATTTAATAAAATAAATTAATTATTTTAATATATAATAGTTAATAATTTAAGACAATGTTAATCATTTAAATTATGAATAATAATTTATTTTTTAAATAACACCATTTAATTATTTTATTTAATATTTAAGTTATGCAAGCCAATATATTAATCATTATTTACACTTTAATAAAATAATACACATAATTATTTATTTTAAAAATATTATTTTGGTTATGCTTGATAAATAATACAAAGTATTTTAATATTATAAAATTATTTAATTAATAATATAATTTATTTAGATAATATAAATAAAAAATATTTTTTTTTAGCACAGTAAATATATTAATTATATTTAAATTAAATTATTTCATGTATTATATATATATTAATTACTTAATAATGTATTAAAATTATATATATGTATTTAATTTATAAAACAATTTCCAATTTATTCTTATTTAATATTTATTATGTTTATAATTAAATAGAGAATTCAATTTAATTAAAATAATTAATTATTTATATTAATAAATAATATATGATATATTAATATAGTTAAATAATATTATTATTTATTTTTAATTTATTTATTATTTGTCTTTACTATATTATATAATTAAATTATTTATTTACAATTATTTAATTAAATTTATTGTTTAATTATTTTTTTATTAATTTATGTTAATTAATTTATTTTATTGTTATATTAAGTAATTATAATTACATTTATTATTTTATTTGTTAATTTTAAAACATATAACTATACTATAATGTTTTAATATATTACATATAAAATAATTCTCTTATATATATAATAACCATTATTATAATAAATATTTTTAATAATTCAGTTTATACAATATATTTAACGATTAATTAATAATTTATTAACATTTTAATATATTAAACATAATTAATTTAATAAAATTAATATAGCATAGAATTATTTACAATTTATTTAATACAATTTAATATATTCATGATTAATTAATATTTTGTTTATTACATTTATAATTAATTAATACTTTATTTAATATATTTATAATTAATTAACATTTTATTTATTATATTTAAATAATTTGTTTATTTAATATATATTTAATAACTTATTCATGTAATATATTTTAATACATTATTTAATTAATATATAATCTATTTGTGAATGTATATTTATTTTATTATTTAATTAATTTACTTATATACTGTTTATTTTTTTATTATTTATTTAATTAATATTGAATTAATTTATTATTTAATTTATTTAATAATTTATTTAAATATTTATTTGTTATTAAAATATAATAAATTCTTTTGTTAAGCACACATATTAATCATTAATTCATATGTTTAATTTAATTAATATATAATTACTTTATTTAATTTTATTTTTTATAATTAATATTTCTTTTTATTTCCTATAATTTGTTCTACTTATATATATTAACTGTAAATTATATATAATTATATTCATTTTTAATAAATTATGTTGTAATTAAATTATTAATTCTTGAAATATATATGATAAATCATGAGTCTTTTATTCTATTTTTTTATATGTAAGGCTGATTTTGATGTTGTTAATTATGTGAATATGCATAAATCATTTTTATACGAATTTTTTAGACACTAAATATTACTTCAAATAGCTTTATAATATTATGAAGAAGGTTACTGTTTGTGAGTGCAACATAAAAACAATTTTTTCCCCTCTAGTATACGCACACTTATTATATATAAAAAAAAAAAAAACATGATAAGGTGTTGCTTATGTTCACGGCTTTTTCTATAGATAAAATAAAATGAAATTATGCTATATGTTTAACGTTACGCTCGAGTTTCTCTTTGCAAAATTCTTGTTAAATTTAAAAAGTCATATTTTTTTTTTTGTTTCCTGTTTGTTTTTATTAAAGACTTACAAATACCAATACATATGATAATGTTAAATACATCCTTAGGGAATTCTGTATATATTGAGAACGGTTTAGGCAAATAAACTGTTGTAGTGTAAAAGGAACCAACTCAGAGTTGTCTGTAATTGGGTATTTTCACACTTCAGCTATGTTTTTCTACTCTAAAACTCGAAATTCTTTAATTACGAAAATATAAAGATAAATGAAGCATTTTGCTCCTTGGTTCTTTAGTTTTTCTACAGATCATATTTTTTAATGAATTAGCCACATTTTTCTTTTGAAAAAACACAACCATATTGAACAACAAGGAACCATGACACGTTTTACCCCTGTTGCCTTTTTTTCAACAATAGTTAAAAATTCAAAATTTATGTAGAAACGACTTAAATTTAATTGAACGCAACAGTAGAAACATTTCTCAAAATACACGTCTACAATAAAAATTTGCATTATAAGTGTATACTTTTGTTAATGAAAGGATACAGAGTCTCATTTATTTTAATGAATATATATATGAAGAAAAAAATATAATATTCTTTTCAAATTCTATTTCTTTTTTCTTGGATTCTAAGAACTGAAGGAAAACCAAAAATTACACTGTTTATCCAATATATTCCTTTATCTATATGTCTATAGAATTGAAGGAAAAATGTAGAACCCTTTCAACCTAATAAAAATGTAAAATAACACTGCTTTACATGAACTGTGTGAATAAATTTTAAAACAGACCATCTTTTATTTAAATGCATAAAAGAAAGGACATAAATAAGAAATTTGCGTCCACACACGTAAAGAAAAACTGAATGTTCTTTTTTCATCCAATTATTTTTTTTTATGCTAAGGGTGGTTATAAAATGTTTTCTATAATACAATTGTTTCACATAAAAGTAGCTTAATGTGAGTGAATGTCTTCTTTGAAAATATTTATGTTCTTCACCCTCATTCGGAAACCAATCATTACAATGGAAGACACGCTAGATGACTCCCGAGGAATTATGTACAGAAAACACCATCTTTGTGCAACATATGATTTAAGAAATGCTGTACAATCCGAAAATTGTTACGTAAATGTGTATGTTAATTATGTATAAAAAATAAAATACCTTAATGTTTTTAATACAGAACCAAAAGAAAAGCAGAAAAATATTGTAAGGAAAATATGGTACACATAGGACCAGAACTATAAAAAAGTTAGAATTTTACGCTTAACTTAAAAGAAAATTAGTGTAAATTCAAAGTTCTTCAAAATATATAGAAGTAGAAGGGGACATAAATTTTTTGAACGCGCTTCACTCTGTTTCAATAAAATGTTCCTATATGAGTCGCAAAGACACGTTGGGCTTTTACAAATAATTTATATATATTAAGTTATAAGTGTACATTCCATGTCTCTGGACGATCCACTTAAAATTGAGTATGTATTATAACTTTTTACCCATTCTATGAATTCTTTAAGAAGACGAAATACTTTATGAATAAATACAAATCTTTTACTATTTTGCGTTTCTTGCTGTCCCAGAGGAAGTTAGGTCTGTTATATCATTATTGTGCTTACTACATTTTGCACTAATTCTTAAACCTTTTTTGGTTCATTTACGCAAAAAAATGTATTGGAATAATATTTTTCTTTATTTTTACAAGTTGAAAAGTTAATTGACACTTTTGGGCAACTCAAGTAATTGTTATTTCTAAAGGTCCCCCTTAAGTTTTCTACCATAACAAAGTGAATATGCATGGAAGAATATGTTATTTTAAGATTATTATAAAAGATTTTTAGGTGTCAAATGCGTATGGTTCCTATTAATATAAGGAGATGAAAGAAAGCTTACACGGTGTAACTTGCTTATGTTATATTGTTTAGTATAAGGGACATGTGTTATTCCTAATTTTTATATTTGCAATCACAAGTCCTAATATTATAAAAGTAAGCACAACAAGACATCGTACATATAAGGCGTAATACTATTCAACATTGTAATAATATACCAAGTGAAATTTAAACTAATAAGAACTGTTTAAAAGACAAGCACACTGTTGTCATCATATTAAAAAAGGAAGAAAAATGCTAAAAAATGTTATTATAATTAACAGCTGACTTTGCAAATATTTCTGCACAGAACATGTATTCTTAAATGTTAAACCATCATATACTTATGAAAAAAAAATTTATAAAACAAGTTCATTTATTAAAATTCGCTAATGAAGCATGTTCATTTTTTCTAAATCGTGAAAATTGTTGCATTTTTATTGAATAAAAGAGATAGTACCGTTACATTGATTAGGTTTTAAGGTTTATTCTTACTTATTATGTAAGGCCCGTTTGCAAAGCATTCGGTAGAACCTCCATTTTTATTTTAATTTCACCGTTAAGTGAAAACTTTGCTGTAAACTTTACGTGTTTATGTTGGTTTGTGGTGCTCAGCAAGTCAATTTAATGGACACAAAATCAGTTTGTATGTATAAATAAGTAATAGGATAAAAGCTCATTCTGCAGACGCATTACTTTCTGAACTTAGTAATCGATAGTACAACATGTTGAGCGTGTTTTTAACTCTTCCCATCGTGTGTTTATGTATGAAACCTTTAAAAGGAGTAAACCGGAACAAAAGGAATTTTCTCTCAAATAATAATACCTACAATAATTTTTCGTCCTTTAAATGGGTTCAGGCAAAATAATATTTCATATAAATAAACATTTAGGGAATACGAAAATGGAAGTAGACAAGCATAAATAAAGCCATATGCATCTGTTGGAATAAAAAAGCAATGCAGTTTTAATTGTGGGGAAAATGCATCGCATCTGGAGTGTTCGTCGTTTTAAATGCATTTTAATTTTCCAAAAAAAGATTAACACACCTATTTTGCTCATAGTCAATGTAATACGTATATGGAGCCATTTTCAAGACAAGCAGCACGTATGACAAACATTTAATAACTACTTCATTGGGGTAAAATGTCAATGCAATTTAAAGCGGATTATGATTATTTGTTTTTTTCTCTAATCACATGTTGTCCATGTTTCATAGGCGCGTTAATTTACCCTTGAGCATAAGGAAAATGTAATGCAGTTCATTGTAATTGGTAGAATTAACTATAGATGCAACGTTAGTTTATTTTTTTAATTCGGCGCGTTACGTCAGAAAAAGAGGCCTTTCAATGAATAAAGCAAAAGTGTATGTATATTTTTTTAGCACACAAGTAAAATTGTTTCTCATACTAACGAGAGGGGTAAGACCGTTTATATAAGTGTACATGCATAATAATTTATTCAATGTAAAAAAAGGGATGGCTAAAACAGTACCAAATTACCTACAATCAGAATGAAATGAATATGAAATATGGAATGCAATACGGGTGCGGCACGAAATGCCACACTCACGGCATGTTGACTTTGGTCTTTTTGATTTATTCTTAATGAGATTTCCCCATGTGTGTGCTTATTGCTCACTTGTTAGGTGAGTTTGTGAATATACCTATTTGAATGAAAACATTTTGGTTAACCTTGTTCTACTTTGCTACTACGTTTAAGAGGTAAGAATTCACGTATACCTCACTTGTGTTTCGTAAAGTAAATCCTTTAACATTGTATTGTTATTCAATGCTTCTATTTTACACATGCTTCAAGTACGGGTATACCATACGTAAGGGGGAATTTTTTTAAATGTTACTTTTTACTTTTTTTTTTTTGCAAACTTAAACATAAGTTTTTCACGAATGAAAACAAAATCTTATTTTCCATGTTATTTTATTTTATTTTTTGTTTGAAAATTCAAATTCGTTCTATTATTTTTAAAGAATGCATAATATGGGATTGTTCCCGTGATGCATGTATATGCATTTTTTCATGTGATGCATAATTGTAAATTTTTTGAGTCATTGTTCAGAATTTTTTTGCCCATGGATGGGATTATTTCCTGGACAATTATTTTCATTTTTCGAGTTGTGCTGATATAATTGATACTGCTTTTTAAAAAGGGTGTTTTGGGTCCCAATTTGGTGAGAGCATCATTCCCAAAAAAATTATTCATTATTTTTTTTTTTTGGATGTTATGGTTTTAGATATAATTTTGGGGCTAGGCGCCACTCCCTTTTTTTTTTTACCATTTCTTTTTTTATAAGTTTATTTTTTTTTATGCACGTTTCCTTTATCTGCGCTTTGGTTTTATTTTTTTTTCCTTTTCAGAATAGCACAATATATTTTACAATTTTTTTGGGGGGTTTTCTTTTCCTTCTTAAAAATGGTCAACACTTGGATTGTAAAATGGCATATGAATGTATTATGTAAATAACATTAAATTTTTACATTAACGTTTAATTTAATGAGCATTTTTTCTATGTGATTTTACATTCAAGTACAGGTATTTATGTTCTTTTGTTTTTGTTTGTATGTAAAAAGTAAAATTATGAGGATAATATATTTTTTTCATTATTTGTTACCATTAAGAAGTATATATTATGGAATTTGTTAAGTGGACCTTTTTTTTTTTTTGTGTTTTTTAAAGGTTTAAAGTTATAAGTTAGTACAAAAATGAATGCAAGCGTTTTTTTCCTTACACCCTCCTTTTTTTTTTAAAAGAGGTAGTTTTATTTTTTTCAACTTTTTAATTTTAACTTTTAAATTACAAAACTTCAATGAATGATAACTCACCTGTTAGCATCATTTTGCATGTTATTAACCGAACACAAAGATAACGAAAGGATTTACGAAAATTGGTTTGGAGCTTTTGTATGTTACGCACCTGTGTATAAACTACTGTTGGAACGGCTTCTCACAATTGGACTGAATACATGGAGCCTATAGATCGTGTAAATTCGAATTGCTTGTTTGCTGACAGTAACTACTATGAGAAGGAGGATGTTATGAAGAATTTGTATAACACAGTCCTTACCAGGACAGTTAAAGAGATAGACGAAAAAAACTACAATTTAATTGAAACGTTGGTGAAGTATGAAGGGGAGATAAACAGATGTATTGACATGAGCAACTATTACATTAATGAAGCATTTTCATCAACCTTAAAGACAGAAAAAGTAAGACGCAGGTTAAGGGTTCACATCTACACTGTTTTCAATGATGGCGACAAAGACATGAATTATCCAGCGAATATTGAAATAGCAGATTCGGAAAATATTTACAAGTATGCTTCTCCCTCGTCTTTTACATTTAACATTCATGGTTATATTTTAAATGCCGATGAAAATGATAACGATAATGATGCTGATTCCCCTGGCGATCATACAGTCGTCCCAGCCAGCACAAGTAAAAATGATGATAACGATTTGAGTCATTTAGTAGACGAGAATAAGGAAAGAAGTAAGGATGCGGACAGCAAATGTTCAGTCACAGACATTGGTGATATATCTGACAGGAATGAGCAGATAGATTATTGTAACACCACTGTTATGAAATTTACTTCCTTCTTTTCAACCATCATGGTTATGAGGGATAAAGAAACCATTATATATGATAAGAATAATAAAAATTATTACGATTGTGATAAGCTAACATTTAGTCGTATAGTGAATGAAAAAAAAAAGGAGACAATTAAAATATTTCTATTTTTAGACCAAAAAATACCATTTTTCGAACTTTCGCCTCAATTAAAAAATTTTATGCAATCCCCTGAAGAAACCATGCCGGAAGTTATAAAGCGTATTTGTGAATATAGCCTAGAAAAGGAATTAATTGATTCCAATGGGATTATGAAAACGGATGAAGTGTTAAGAGACGTGTTAGAGGTAGATGAATACGAATTTTGTGAACTCCCGAGAATTCTGCAGAAACATGTGTCCATACAAAAGCCAATAGTTCTAGAGCACGTGGTTGATCTAGAGAATCAAGATGAATCGGAGAGTATCTACGATATCGTAGTGGACATTTTTGAACCCTTCATAGCTTTCGAAGATGGCAAACTTCAAAAATTTGTTCTGGATTCACATCACCTCAGTAATTTGTTACAATTTTTGAAAATGAATGAAACAAAGGATGGAAGCAGCGATAAAATGAGCAAATGTAATGTTGAAAATATGAAGAGTTCCAAAGAAGACAAGGAAGGAGACGAGTTTGATGAAAAAGTGGACCAAGGGGACGAAGTCATTGAGGCCAAGAGCAGCGGCGAACAAAATCGAGATTCATCAGAGGAGGAAAATTCCCATGCTGAAAACGTCGAAGAGGAGGGCGAAACAAATGTGTGTGAAGAAAAAGGGGGAAAGGAAAAACGGTCAGGTAAAGAAGGCTCTTTATCGCGAAAGGACAGTGATAAAACAGAAGCAAATTTAAATTCACCAACAATATCTATATTTGAAAAGTTAAATGGAATACAAAGCGAAATAGACAACTTGGATGAGGATATTATAAACATCTTATGTAAAATTAAACAGAAAAATAGCTTAAGGTTACGTTATACAAATTTTTATGAAAACCCATGTGGCTTTATTGACCACGTGATGAATAGCAAATTTCCAGTGGACTTCGAAAGTGTAAATGATAATAACTATATATATGACCAAGCGGCAAATATCAATGATGATAGTTATTACAAACTACCGTGGGTTCATAGAGGAATTTCAAAATATCTATTAATTAAAAATAAAAATTTTGACGACGTTCTGAAGTCTGTCTTAAATTCAATGAACCTAGATTGTAAAAGAAAATTAGACGATATAAATACAAACGAAAGTAAAAAGGCAAAAATACATCTAGGTGCACAGGAAAATTTCGACAATAACCCCTATAAATTTAACATGAATTATAGTTATCACAACCAGCCAGATTTAAATAACAATCCGTATTTTTACTATCCAAACAAAAATATGAATTTTAATAATGCACCAGATCCGTTTATTAACAACCCTATGCAAAATATGTGCAATAATATGAATTACGAAAGCGGCAACATGCCTCCTATGCCCGTCCCTGTGGCTGTCCCTGTTCCCCCGCCCTTTCCCATGGAAATGATGGCATTCAACGGAAATAATAATAAATTGCCAGAGAATATGAATCCCCAAAATAATTTTATGCAGAATAACGAACAAGGTAATTTTAACATGTATGCGCAGCAAGTTCCACCGAATGCTCCATACATGATGAACTACCCCCCTTTTAATGAAATGCCTCCGCAAAATGGTTTTAATCCATTGTACCCCGGGGCAGTCCCTATGGACGGCGTATATCCAAATGGGAACTTCTACAGTGCGAACAACTACGTTCCGTAGGTGGCGCCCGGGTTGACCGGAGGCCCATTGCGCTTGTATTTACGCATGCACATGCGTACGTATATGTAATATATATATATATGCATGTATATATGTGTATGCCTAGGGTAGGGCACGCACCGTGCATGACAAGCATGAGTGCACCACCCCCCCGAATTGATTTTTATAGTAATCTTATTCGTACCCCCATTCAACTTTTTAACCGTGTACATATCGTGGTTAATTTAACTCGATTTTTTTTTTTTAATTGCGTTTTTTTTAATTTTCGCTAAATGAACGAATTAAAGCAAATTCATTTCGCACATAATTTTTTTTTTTTTTATATCCTTTTCAAATTAATAATTTTTTCTATTTATTAAAAAAAGGGCGTACACGTGTACACACATGTGCAATGTACGTTTCATGTGTGCGTTATATATATGCAGTGTGCTCCATATATATGTAGCGCACGCATGCCCCGTTGTACACACACTGCATGTACACTCGCGTAAACGCACGCGACTTCGCAACTCAATTGTTTGTAAAATTATTTTGTCGCGGGTATTATTACATCCGTGAACATGTACCTTGAAGGTCTTAGCAAAGATCCCTTGTTGTCTCTTCTGTCAATGTAATCTCCCCAATTTCCTGACAGATTATTATATGTAAAGTTTAATGCAAAGGATCTAAAGGGCTTCTCGTGTGCCGGGATTTCAAACGTCTTCGTGTCTGGGTTATTTTCGCCATAGGGAATCATGTTATATCTCCAGATATGCTTGGGCTTAAAGTTTACTATGGGCTCACCATCCTCTATGGCCAAGTAGCTGCACAGTTGATCAAAGCTGTTTTTGTTTGTCGCGTCCTTCAGTGCCCTTTCCCTAATCATGGAGGCAAGAGGGGTAAAACATGGGTATACATTTGCGCAAAAATTGCACATCATTTTTAGTGGCGTGCAAGGGGAAAAATTTATTCACACGAGGGATGCACCATGGCATACACGCATGGCAACACGAGGCCACACAGGAAGCCACACACACGGAAATGTAGTGCAAAGGAAACCTACCACAAGTCGGTCAATCTTTCATGGTCCTTACTATAATCATCAATATTTTTGTTCTGCATTTCGCTCTGTGTGTCGAAAAACCGGTTGTCCTTCATGTCATCTACTACTCCTAACTCTAACATATTTGTTACATCAATAATGTTTTGGTAGATGCCATTGTGGTAGCATGTTATGACTGACGTGGTTCCGAAAAAAGCCATAAGGGCTACTAACTGGTAACGAACATCTGGGTTGTGTTTTAATATAATATTTTTCAGAGGATTAAAGAAACATTTTCCACAATTCTTAACAGATCTGTAAACGTTCTCTACTATGTAGTCAATGTAGTACTTGTATGATCTTAAATGTAAGATAAAATTGTTATATCTGAAGTTTTCTCCATAATAGGAATTATCATATGTGTATATGTTATACTTTTCTTTGTCCTTTACAACCCATTTGGGATGCTGCTTGCCGCCACTTAACCGAATTTTACTTTTGAAAAAAAGTCTTGCATTGTTTAGCCGCAACTGAGAGGGGGGGGGGGGGGGAGAACGTGATAATATTATTGGTGTGTTGTCAGGTGAAAATTAAAAAAGGACCACACGGGGGAGGGACGCAAACATGGCTCAGAAAGGCTAACCCTTGTAGCGCTCTTTTGTCATCTCTCTTTCTATGTTTACCATAATTTATAAAGTATAGTGAACATAACATTAGAGGGGGAACTTAATTCAAAAGGGTAAATTCCCCTTGGTGAAGTATATCTGGTGTAAAGTAACGTATCCTTCTTTTGTTCTTTTTGCAAAAGGGTAAGTTTCCAATGTAAAGTTACATATTCTTTTTTTTTGGGGGGAAATACCTGCTTTTACATAAACACGTACATGTTCACATACGGCTTGCAAGTATTCGCGTTCGAAGGTACCAAAAAAAAAAAAAATGTGCGGTGTATCAAAGTTAAGAAAAATATAAAAGGCTTAAATTGTTAAATGGAGTAATGTTTCTGGTCCTGGAATTAAGAAAAAGTTTGCCCAAAAAAAAAAAGAAAAAAAGCACAATTTAATTATTTTACACAGATAAAATAACGTAGAGCAAAAGTTGGAATTATATTTTTACACGCTCGTCGGGTTTTGTTTTTATTTTCATCTCGTTACAGTTTCTTTTCATTAAACCAATGTTTTTAATTGACGGTTTATCAACGTAGAGCCGTTTCTCATCCTACGTATTCTTGTTCGGTATTTTTTTAAGTGCGTGAAATTAAACGTGCCCTTTTTCAAAAAAAAATAAATAAAAATAATGATACTGAAGTATAAACAACAAATGTGCAAAACAGTAATGCATGACCTTTTTTGCTGTATTCATTTACAACATTTTCAAAAATGCTAAAATGATTTTCTTATTTTTTTACAATTTGTTGATAACATTAAAGGGGCAATTTTACAGGGGCGGAAAGGGAAAAAAAGAACAAAGTGTAAACATGCATGTGTGCTCCAAATTCCTTTTGACAATGTTTTGTTGCATAAACCTTTTGCAGAAGCTTCATTTAGGGGATGACAGGAAGGGAATAAAAACTCTACTATTTTATATTTTGTGAACTTCATTGTATCTATATATAACTGTTTTTGCTTATGTGGAAAAAAAAAAAAAAAAAGACCATTTAAACCTTTTGGAGTTTAAATTACACCTTAAAGTGCTCCAAAGAGGAGGCAAACTATATGTAGATTAATTCAGCTATTATGCAAAGGTTAATTTAATTTAATGAATTTATGAAATGAATTAAAAAATGTATAATTAAAAAAAAAAAAAACAAATAATGTTTATCAAAGTGTCTAAGAAGAAGAAATACATGTCCATGGTTAACAACCAGGTTAACACAATATGACCACTCGAATTAGCACATACGGAAAGCACACAAATAAAGTTAAAAGCCAATTTAGTGATAAATGAAATTTACACCGTTTTGTCATAATAATTTATTTGCACATTATCTTTCAAGTTCCACCAAGTACTTGGCGTGTGCACACTTAATAGTTTACGTCTTGGCGTTTTGAATTTTCTTTGTAGTACCCCTCGTCGTCATTTTGTTCACTATATTCTTCCTGATCAAAGTTCTGGTTATTCTTTTTGAATTCTTTTATCATTTTTCTTTTTTTAGCATTTTCCCTGAATAAGTGAACAAATTTGAAAAAAATTATGAACATGTAGGATATTTACACATATTTACATGAACGTTCAAAAAAAAAAAAAAAAAAAAATTGCACAAAATTGGCTAGCTCAAGGTTTAATCAGCTATAATAATATTACTGCTGTTTTGCTCTTTCATCATATTTTCGTTTTCGTTTTTTTTTTTTATTACATTTCGATTTCCTTCCAGCGCTTCATGAGCAATATGTACTCATACTCCAACCTTTTCCTGTACCGAACTGCGAGTTCTTTGCTTTTTTCGAAACCGTAAATACTTACTCGAAAATAGCAATCACACTTGACAAAAAAATTATGCTGGTAATTTCTTTTACAGAAGTAGACGCGCCATGCTCCACTAGCATGCCACCTCACACCTTTTACATTGCAACAATACTTTTTCCAGTTAATGTTTTTTAAATTCTTTAAAACGTGTTCCCTGTTAGAGTAAATGGTTCTTCTTATGAAGGAAGATGACAACAGAGACAACGGAAGGGGTGCATTCTTTTCAACCTCTCTTTTGTTATATTTATAATTTAGTAAGTAATTTTCATATAATTCAACTTCCTTTTCATTGTCGATGTTGATGTTGTTTATGTCAATTTTTTCACGTAGGTTTTCCTTTTCCAAAAAGGTTTTGTATTTTTCCGCGTCAAACTTTTCCTGGTGTGGCTGTATTAATTTTAGCATGTACTCTGAAAAGTTTGGGGTGAAAGAGAAGTGACACACACATGTACATACTTGCATGATGCGTAGACAGATATGCACATCAAAACACACGGCTGTTAAACTTTGCATTTTCTTTTCTGTTTGAACTGAAACGTTTAAGGCGTACAAGTTAAACACACGTTTGTCACAACGGTTACACACTTCGTAATATGCAGACATATTATTTTTCAAGCTACATTCAAATTAGGCTTACTTCTTTTTTGAACAACTCTTTTTACCCCGAAGAATTTTTTTTGACTGAGAAATGTATGTCCAAATGGTGACTGCTGATGTAGTTGTGCTTTACATAACACTAAGTTGGAAATGTTCCTGTGTGATATCTGCTCGTTGTTTCTTGTATAGATGTTTCTCTTAGTGACTTTACCAATCGGATGACTGCGCATAATACATGTTCTTATCATTTTTTCGGAGAATACAAAAAGGAGTTAAATTCGTAAATTATGCGGTGTGTCATTATCTGCCTTGTTCGTGGAAAAACATGTTTCCTCTCTTTCATAAAAAAGGGGGGAAAAAGAAAGAAAGCCCTCAATACCCCAGTTTTTATGTTTGTTCGAACTATTTCATTTTGCCGGTACTTTGTGGCCTCTCACTTTGCCATTTGTAACGTTACACAAACGAGTATTTGGGTATTTACATATTTGCGTACTTTATGCATTTGTGCCTACTCATTTACGTACATTTTGGTATAGCAAAAAATAGAACAAAGGGATTGCATATTGGGAAAAAAAAAAGAAGCAAAGAGGCACAATAAAAAGGTAGTAAAAGCGCAAGTATACACATAAGCCCACTAGCACAAACACGTCAGCATTATTTTGCTACATGGCACATGTTTTCGGTTCATCCCTCTTTTTCGTAATTTACATTTCTGGTGCAAATTGCTCCCAATTATGTAAAATTTTAAATGATTGTAAATTCTCGAATGATAAATTGAAAAATGTGCGCCACACAAATATACACATTAGTTTGCATTTTTACAAATGAGAAAAAAAAAAAACAAAAACGTTTTCCTTTGGAAGGACAATTTTTTTTGCATTCACATTTTCTCCTTAAAGTTAAACCTTTTTAAATGATCACGAAAATAATGCACATGTGCATTACATACACATGAAGTATATGTAAATGTATAAAGGTAAAATAATGTTTTCTTTTTACGCGTATTATGAGGAGAAAGGCGTGCCCGTAAATACATGGGCAAGTGTTTACGATACCTTCCCAAATTATGAATTTGAAGTACAGCCATCTTGTTTTACCGTGATATACGTTTGAAGCATGATTGTAGAGGACGACTACTGAGTGTGTTAAGATTGCACAAGCTAACGGAGAAAAAGAGCACACACAGATTTGTACATGTACATGTTGCTTATGCTTCACGTGCACACCGCGTTTGCCTGCACGAAGACGAACATCTCCCGTCCACTTTGGAAGAAATAAAAAAAAATAAAAATATGCCTAAACGATACCTGAGGAGAAATGCATTTTACCTACCAGCGTTATTCCTGGGCGGAGCGTCCTTGAGCCACTACTTTGCTTCAAAGGAATTGGATGAAATAGAAAAGGAAGCAACAAAATCCATTTGGGGGTTTTCGACCGGACTAGTCATAGGCCTAGTAATAGGCATTTGCATAGGGACAAATTATTACTACATTTTTAATAAAATATTTTCTCTCTTTGATTATTTCATGAGGGATGATTCGGAAGAAAAGAGTGGGTGAACCGGAAATTGCAAGTTTTTCATTTTAAGGCACCCGCATGCGTTGTGTATATGTACACATACAGTCGTATGCGTGGAGAACTGGTGCCCGATGGGTGATACACGCGAATGAGATGTTTTTGCGAAGCGGAGGTTTTCTTTAAACAAGAACGTGTGTGTAATGCAGGTACCGTTATGAAAGAAAAAGGGGAGTCTATATTCACAAATGGGGAAATGTTCAGTACAATTATTTTACAACGTCGCGCATAGAGAAGAGGGAACAATTTGACGTGTCCATTTGTACATATCTGTAATGCGCAATTTACACATTTTCGGCTGCTATACAACGTGGGTCTTTTTTGAAAGGTGTACACATTTTTTTTTGTTATCAAGTCCATTTTGCATTACGCTCAAATGGGAAATGGCACATTTGAAAAGAAAATGCCAATCATTGTGTTTATAAATAAATGCATGTTTACATATGTACAGACGTTTTCTTAAGTGTGTAAGCGCATTGGGAGCGTTGTCACATGGCAAAATTGCTTTTCACTTCCTTTGTGAATAATTTGTTTTTTTACCCTTTGAAAAATATATCTACTTATATGTGATAAACAGCCAAAATTAAAACATAAAAAAATAACAATAATAAAACGTTCTCAATTTTAATAATGTTAATCTGCAACTGTGGGGGACGCGGTTGGTGCAGGACATCAATCCTATTGTGCAACACGTTCCATTTTTTTGGAAGGGAAAAAAGACCTAACCATGCGAAAGGCACCCACTTGGGAAGTAATTATAAACGTCGCAGTACCCCTTTATCGCTTAAAAAAACACACACAAACATACATATAGCATAATGTACGTATGAGCGTAATAAATGCAAATTCTTCTAGCTACACATAGTCGCATAAACGAGTTGACATGCGTTGGGGGAGAAAACAAAAATATAAATGGGAAAAGACAGGCCAATATATATACACGCGCGCCAGCAGCATACAGGTTTATTGGTAACCTCACAACGCTTTGGAAATGCATAAAAAAAAAATTTTTTGCGCAAAAAAAAAAAAAAAAAAAAAAAAAAATTACTCCCCAATATACAGCATATTCGCATATATGCTAACTAGGCGAAGCAACATTGCATGCATATTGATATGCAAAAAAAAAAAAAAAAAGATGCTCTCTTGTATACAAGTTGATAAAAATTGAAAATTCCTTATAAAAAAGCAACTAAGCGAATTATTTAACTGTATATTCGCTTGCTAGTTTCATTTAAAGATTTACGTGATTGTTTTATGAGACAAAGCAGCGTCGCGCAAGTGTACATGAATGTCCATAGAAGGAAGAGAAAAGAAAAGAAGAACCGCGTAGAAAGTCCAAGCGAAAAGGGGGAGGGGGCACACAGGTAGGAATTCACACAAGTTTGCGAACATTTGCGGAAGTGCGCATACCAGCGGACGCGATTATATATTCGTACACACATGTATGAGCGGCGTGAGTATATAATATGCGTACACGTGCATATATGTAGTGCTCTGTTGCTTCCACGCTGCCCATGGGCATCGCTACACACCTACATTATCACATGAACGTGCAGGCAATTTTAACTAGACCATGCAAGTCGTAAAGATGAAAAAAAAAGAAACACAAAATGTGACAAACGAAACTGATATATTATTCATCCCAAAATTAAAAAGCAGAGAGTTGAAGTTACACCTCGTTTACCTCTCCCTAATATTCGTATCCTTCGTTGTGGTGATTACGACATACATTTATCTCATTCCGGGTGAGTCAAATGATGGGAAGGGTTTCACCATCACGGCGTTAAGCGATGTGCACACATGTGTAGACACGCACGCATGTGTGTCAAAGCGCATCCCCGGAGCGTCGAGCTCCAAGAAGAGCATACACCTCCAAGTGTTCAGAAATGTAACCATTATAAGAAATAACACTTGAGCTCAAACCCCTCACACAGTGCTCTTTTTTTTTGTTTTTTTTTTTTGTTCCAAACCGCCCCCCTCTGTCCATGCAGGCCTAAACATAGAAAGCAAGCAAAAAATAAAAACGCTCATTCCAAAAAATTTTAAAGATCTCATAACATTGAACAACAAAGGGAAAATTAAAATTCTATATGACTCTTTAATTTCCTACAAAAATGAACATGGTCTTATATTGCTCATATTGCTGTCATTAATATATATTTTTTACCAAGCCTTCCCGTTATTTTTATGGTGGATGACAGGAACGGGTACTATCATAACTATATTAATTGGGGCGTTTTACAATTATGCGTTCTCCATATTTTATTGTTCCCTACTTTCCACAATTTCTCCCCTAGTGACATATCTTATTTTTAAGAATTATGGACGTACAGTAATAGAATATTTTTTTAGGAAGCCACTTACCAAATTTGATGAGCAGATAAAGAAAAGAGTTAAGAGTAAATTTGATTTGTTTTTCTACATTGCCATTTTAAGGTTAACTCCTGTATTTCCCAATGCGTTGATAAACATTTTGGTAGCGTCTCTCTCCCTTCCTGCGATCCCCTTTTCGTTGGCCACGTACATAGGGCTCATGCCCAACACCATTATCCTGGGTAAGTGCACACGTGCGAAATTGTCTCTATGCATGCGTTGCCCGTACATAGGTGACCCTTCTTGGGGTTTATCTATCCCTCGCTCGGCCACATACGCGTGCGTGTCTTTGTGCCACGTTGGGAACATCGGTTTGGTTTGCCTCTATGTCCGTATGAATCGGATTCTCCCGTATGCTCATAACGTTCCGCTATCCATTTTTTTTTTTTTTTTTTTTTTGCAGTTTCCGTGGGCCAGACCATCAGCATGTTGTCCTCCATTGATGTGAAGCAGACGTTTTACATCCCCATAACATTTATCGCCCTGCTGTTGCTATTCCAGACGATCATAAAGTACAAGTATAGGGAGATGAGGCTATAGCTATATTGGGGTCGAGCATTCCGTTGAGCATTCGGGGGAGGTGCGCCCCCATGTGAACCGCACGGGGACTGGACTCATGGAACATGGTGTTCCTTGCATTTTGAAGAAACCAAATCCAGCGTACATTTAGGACGCGTCATTCGGGGTGTCAACCAATGTGCAAAGTTCTGCATGCATCGCAACACTTTCGTACCTCTCCCTCTCTATTCGTGTGTGTGTGTGTGTGTGTTTATGTGCGCATGCAGGACATGGGTACACACTCGTACATGTGCACGAAGTTCGCCCCCATGTCGAACTGTACGTGTCTGTACAAATGGCGTAATTACCACTTGATGCATATTTGCCCGTTGCTCTTATTGTGACAGACACGTGGTCCGTATTTATTAATTTATTTATTAATTTTTTTTTTTTGCGTCCCCGAGTTGTTAAGCACTGTTTCCTACATGTGCATTTTCCCTAAATGTTTGGTCCCCACGCTTTCCTTTTCCCTCCCCTTTTTACCTCGAATTAGAATACAATGAGCGCATGCATATTTTTAATTGCGTCC
This sequence comes from Plasmodium fragile, assembly GCF_000956335.1. Lineage (NCBI taxonomy): Eukaryota > Apicomplexa > Aconoidasida > Haemosporida > Plasmodiidae > Plasmodium > Plasmodium fragile. The sequence continues at coordinate 15,109 of NW_012192618.1, read as the reverse complement.
ATTTTTTAATTAACACTTTAATGTGGCAGAGTATT